>NW_013955480.1:1639-3524 GCF_001266775.1 Austrofundulus limnaeus
ACACACGTTGGAGACATGTTAGACACACGTTGGAGGCACGTTAGACACACGTTGGAGACATGTTAGACACACGTTGGAGACACGTTAGACACACGTTGGAGACACGTTAGACACACGTTGGAGACACGTTAGACACACGTTGGAGACACGTTAGACACACGTTGGAGACACGTTACACGTTAGAGACATGTTAGACACATGTTAGAGACACGTTAGAGACACGTTAGAGACACGTTGGAGACACACGTTAGACACGTTACACGTTAGAGACATGTTAGAGACATGTTAGACACATGTTAGAGACACGTTAGAGACACGTTGGAGACACACGTTAGAGACACGTTACACGTTAGAGACACGTTAGAGACATGTTAGACACATGTTAGAGACACGTTAGAGACACGTTGGAGACACACGTTAGAGACACGTTACACGTTAGAGACATGTTAGACACATGTTAGACACACGTTGGAGACATGTTAGACACCATTGGAGACATGTTAGACACACGTTGGAGACACGTTAGACACATGTTGGAGACACGTTACACGTTAGAGACATGTTAGACACATGTTAGAGACACGTTAGAGACACGTTGGAGACACACGTTAGAGACACGTTACACGTTAGAGATATGTTAGACACATGTTAGAGACACGTTAGAGACACGTTGGAGGCACACGTTAGAGACACGTTAGACATGTGTCTAACGTGTGTCTAACATGACCCCTCCCCCTCTGTGTTCCAGATGTGTGTAACGTGGACCAGCAGAACAAGGCCGGCTACACTCCCATCATGCTCGCTGCTCTGGCAGCTGTGGAGACGGTGAAAGACATGATCATCGTGGAGGAGCTCTTCAGTAAAGGAGACGTGAACGCTCGGGCCAGTCAGGTGAGGGCCAGAGGAACAGGTGAGGGCCACAGTTGATGGTTCATCTGTACAGAACAGAAACAGGAAGCTGCTCAGCTTTAGTAGACATGTCCTCAGGTGTGGGCGTGTCCTCAGGTGTGGGCGTGTCCTCAGCAGCTTGTCTCCTGTGTCTCAGGCTGGTCAGACTGGTCTGATGCTGGCCGTCAGTCATGGCAGGATGGACATGGTCCGGGCCCTGCTGGACCACGGTGCAGACGTGAACATCCAGGATGATGAAGGCTCCACAGCTCTGATGTGTGCCAGTGAACATGGACATGTGGACATCGTCAAGCTGCTGCTGGGCCAGCCGGGCTGTGACGCCTCGCTTAGTGACGGAGTGAGTCACCTGTTCATCTGTTCACATGTTCACCTGTTCACATGTTCACATGTTCATCTGTTCACATGTTCACCTGTTCACATGTTCACATGTTCATCTGTTCACATGTTCANGTGTCTAACATGTGTCTAACATGTTAGACATGTGTCTAACATGTTAGACATGTGTCTAACATGTGTCTAACATGTTAGACATGTGTCTAACATGTTAGACATGTGTCTAACACGTTAGACATGTGTCTAACGTGTCTAACATGTTAGACACATGTTAGACACATGTCTAACATGTGTCTAACATGTTTCTAACAAGTGTCTAACGTGTCTAACATGTTAGACACATGTTAGACACATGTCTAACATGTGTCTAACATGTTTCTAACAAGTGTCTAACATGTGTCTAACATGTGTCTAACGTGTGTCTAACAAGTGTCTAACGTGTTAGACATGTGTCTAACATGTGTCTAACATGTGTCTAACACGTTAGGCACTTGTTAGACACTTGTTAGACACACGTTAGAGACATGTTGGAGACATGTTAGACACACGTTGGAGACATGTTAGACACACGTTGGAGACATGTTAGACACACGTTGGAGACATGTTAGACACACGTTGGAGACATGTTAGACACACGTTGGAG
>NW_013955480.1:6152-7317 GCF_001266775.1 Austrofundulus limnaeus
CATCTGTTCACCTGTTCATCTGTTCACCTGTTCACATGTTCATCTGTTCACCTGTTCACATGTTCATCTGTTCACCTGTTCACATGTTCATCTGTTCACCTGTTCACATGTTCACCTGTTCACATGTTCACCTGTTCACATGTTCATCTGTTCACATGTTCATCTGTTCACATGTTCACATGTTCATCTGTTCACCTGTTCACATGTTCATCTGTTCACCTGTTCACATTTTCACCTGTTCACATGTTCACCTGTTCACCTGTTCACATGTTCACATGTTCATCTGTTCACATGTTCATCTGTTCACCTGTTCACATGTTCATCTGTTCACCTGTTCACATTTTCACCTGTTCACATGTGAACATGTGAACATGTGAACATTTGTTCATTTGTTCACATGTTCACATGTTCATCTGTTCACATGTTCAAATGTTCACATGTTCATTTGTTCACATGTTCATTTGTTCACATGTGAACATGTGAACATGTGAACATTTGTTCACATGTTCACATGTTCATCTGTTCACATGTTCATCTGTTCACCTGTTCATCTGTTCACATGTTCATCTGTTCACATGTTCACATGTTCATCTGTTCACATGTTCATCTGTTCACCTGTTCATCTGTTCACCTGTTCACATGTTCATCTGTTCACCTGTTCACATTTTCACCTGTTCACATGTGAACATGTGAACATGTGAACATTTGTTCATTTGTTCACATGTTCACATGTTCATCTGTTCACATGTTCAAATGTTCACATGTTCATTTGTTCACATGTTCATTTGTTCACATGTGAACATGTGAACATTTGTTCACATGTTCACATGTTCATTTGTTCACATGTTCACATGTTCATCTGTTCACATGTTCAAATGTTCACATGTTCATTTGTTCACATGTTCATTTGTTCACATGTGAACATGTGAACATTTGTTCACATGTTCACATGTTCATTTGTTCACATGTTCACATGTTCATCTGTTCACATGTTCACCTGTTCACATGTTCATTTGTTCACATGTGAACATGTGAACATTTGTTCACATGTTCACATGTTCATTTGTTCACATGTTCACCTGTTCATCTGTTCACATGTTCACCTGTTCACATGTTCATTTGTTCACATGTGAACATGTGAACATTTGTTCACATGTTCACATGT
>NW_013955480.1:7813-8647 GCF_001266775.1 Austrofundulus limnaeus
CTGCAGCTGTGAGCTCAGGCTTTATGAGTGCAGGAGGTGTGACCTCCATCACAGCTGCACTGTCATGTAACACAGAAAAGTGCTGAGTCACTGTTTAACACTAACCTGTTCAGTCATCTTTACCTGTTGAAGAAAGCTGAGCTGTGACTGGTTCTGTTGGACCTGTGGTTCTGTTGGTTCTGACCCGGTGTGTTCTCTGCAGGATGGCAGTAACGCTCTGTCCATCGCTCTGGAAGCAGGACACAAGGACATCGCCGTGCTGCTTTATGCTCACATGAACTTCTCCAAGGTCCAGTCCCCGGTACGTCCAGAACCGCCTGTCTGGGTCCAAACAGAACCTGCAGTCCTCCTGAACCACCTGCTGTTTTTGTTTGTGTTTTCAGGGAACGCCTCGACTCGGCAGGAAGACGTCCCCCAGCCCGACCCGACGAGGCGTCTTCGATTAGACTCCACCCCCTGCGCTGCTATTGGTTCAGACTGACCACGCCCACTCTGTCCCTTCATCAGAACCTGAAGCCCATCAATCAGCCAATCAGGTTCCACCTGCTGCCACCTGAACCCAAAGTGTCCTTAGAGTTACTGCAGCCATCAGAGGCCCAGAACCATCAGGTTCTGACCCAGACCCGTCAGGTTCTGACCCAGACCGTCAGGTTCTGACCCAGACCCGTCAGGTTTCTGCCTAAATGTTTGTTCAGATCAACACAAAATCAACCAAATATGATTTTATTTTGTTTAAATTTTGTGTCGATTTTATTCAGGAACAACAAACTGTTGTTAGTCAAGGAACACACACAGACACACACAGACACACACAGACACACACAGACACACACA
>NW_013955480.1:9647-10711 GCF_001266775.1 Austrofundulus limnaeus
TAATAAATAAATAAACAAGTCATTAAATAAAATCTGTGTAAAACAATAATTTCAGGTTTGATTTAGAGTTCTGGATCTTGTGGACCAGTAGAACCTCCTGGTTCTGCTGGTCCTGCTCACGGCCTGCAGGGGGCGCTCTGGGACTGTGCTGTTGGGAGGGACAGAACTCTGGTACCACCGGGTCAGAACGGGTCACAGCTCCTCTGGTTCTGAAACCTGTTATCTTTGTTCTTCTCTAATCTGGGTTCTCTGGTTCTGGATCAGGTTCTGTTCCCGGGTCAGGTCTACAGCTCGGTCCGTTCCTCCAACAGAACCAGAAGGGTCTGCAGGTTCCTCCTGATCAGACCAGAATCAGAACCAGAACCAGATTTTACTTTGGTTTATAGTAATCTGGATAAAACGGACCCATCAGAACCGGTCCTTCCACAGAACTGTGCAAAAGTCTTGAGTCATGAGGTTTAACCAAAGTGAACAGAACCGGACCAGGACTTCAGGTCCACAGAAGTCCTCATGGTACCACCAGGACCCGTGTGACACGGTCCTCATGAGAACTGGAGACGGGTCAGAACTACTGGATCAGAACCAGAACCTTTGATTTAAACTGATGGAGGAGAACCAGCTGAGTGTTGTTTAGTATCAGGTTAATGATGTCACCAACCTGTTGGATTAGATTAGATTAGATTAATCTGACCTGACCTAATCTAGATTAGATTAGATTAATCTGACCTGACCTAATCTAGATTAGATTAGATTAATCTGACCTGACCTAATCTAGATTAGATTAGATTAATCTGACCTGACCTAATCTAGATTAGATTAGATTAATCTGACCTGACCTAATCTAGATTAGATTAGATTAATCTGACCTGACCTAATCTAGATTAGATTAGATTAATCTGACCTGACCTAATCTAGATTAGATTAGATTAATCTGACCTGACCTAATCTAGATTAGATTAGATTAATCTGACCTGACCTAATCTAGATTAGATTAGATTAATCTGACCTGACCTAATCTAGATTAGATTAGATTAATCTGACCTGACCTAATCTAGATTAGATTA
>NW_013955481.1:0-1059 GCF_001266775.1 Austrofundulus limnaeus
GTACTGAGGAACGTACTGTAGGTACTGAGGAACATAGGTACTGAGGAACGTAGGTGCTGAGGAACATAGGTACTGAGGAACGTAGGTACTGAGGAACATAGGTACTGAGGAACGTAGGTACTGAGGAACATAGGTACTGAGGAACGTAGGTGCTGAGGAACGTAGGTGCTGAGGAACGTAGGTGCTGAGGAACGTAGGTACTGAGGATAGGTACTGAGGAACATAGGTACTGAGGAATATAGGTACTGAGGAACAAATGTACTGAGGAACAAAGGTACTGAGGAACATAGGTACTGAGGAACGTAGGTGCTGAGGAACGTAGGTACTGAGGATAGGTACTGAGGAACATAGGTACTGAGGAATATAGGTACTGAGGAACGTAGGTACAGAGGAATGTAGGTACTGAGGAACATAGGTACTGAGGAACGAAGGTACTGAGGAACAAAGGTACTGAGGAACGAAGGTACTGAGGAACGTAGATACTGAGGAACATAGGTGCTGAGGAACGAAGGTACTGAGGATAGGTACTGAGGAGCGTAGGTGCTGAGGAACGTAGGTACTGAGGAACGTAGGTACTGAGGAACAAAGGTACTGAGGAACAAAGGTACTGAGGAACATATGTACTGAGGAACATAGGTACTGAGGAACGTAGGTACTGAGGAACGAAGGTACTGAGGATAGGTACTGAGGAGCGTAGGTGCTGAGGAACGTAGGTACTGAGGAACGTAGGTACTGAGGAACAAAGGTACTGAGGAACAAAGGTACTGAGGAACAAAGGTACTGATGAACATAGGTTCTGAGGAACGTAGGTACTGAGGAACGTAGGTATTGAGGAACAAAGGAACGTAGGTACTGCGGAACGTAGGTACTGAGGAACATAGGTACTGCGGAACGTAAGTACTGAGGAACAAAGGTACTGAGGAACAAAGGAACGTAGGTACTGCGGAATGTAGGTACTGAGGAACATAGGTACTGAGGAACAAAGGTACCGAGGAACGTAGGTACTGAGGAACAAAGGTACTGAGGAACGTAGGTACTGATGAACATAGGTTCTGAGGA
>NW_013955481.1:1754-4209 GCF_001266775.1 Austrofundulus limnaeus
AACAAAGGTACTGAGGAACGTAGGTACTGAGGAACGTAGGTACTGAGGAACATAGGTACTGAGGAACAAAGGTACCGAGGAACGTAGGTACTGAGGAACAAAGGTACTGAGGAACGTAGGTACTGAGGAACGTAGGTACTGAGGAACATAGGTACTGAGGAACGTAGGTACTGAGGAACGTAGGTACAGAGAAACATAATTACAGGTGAACACAGGTACTGAGGAACATAGGTACTGAGGAACGTAGGTACTGCGGAACGTAGGTACTGAGGAACGTAGGTACTGAGGAACATAGGTACAGAGAAACATAATTACAGGTGAACACAGGTACTGAGGAACATAGGTACTGAGGAACGTAGGTGCTGAGGAACATAGGTACTGAGGAACGTAGGTACTGAGGAAAGTAGGTACTGAGGAACATAGGTACCGAGAAACATAATTACAGGTGAACACAGGTACTGAGGAACATAGGTACTGAGGAACGTACTGTAGGTACTGAGGAACATAGGTACTGAGGAACGTAGGTGCTGAGGAACATAGGTACTGAGGAACGTAGGTACTGAGGAACATAGGTACTGAGGAACGTAGGTACTGAGGAACATAGGTACTGAGGAACGTAGGTGCTGAGGAACGTAGGTGCTGAGGAACGTAGGTGCTGAGGAACGTAGGTACTGAGGATAGGTACTGAGGAACATAGGTACTGAGGAATATAGGTACTGAGGAACAAATGTACTGAGGAACAAAGGTACTGAGGAACATAGGTACTGAGGAACGTAGGTGCTGAGGAACGTAGGTACTGAGGATAGGTACTGAGGAACATAGGTACTGAGGAATATAGGTACTGAGGAACGTAGGTACAGAGGAATGTAGGTACTGAGGAACATAGGTACTGAGGAACGAAGGTACTGAGGAACAAAGGTACTGAGGAACGAAGGTACTGAGGAACGTAGATACTGAGGAACATAGGTGCTGAGGAACGAAGGTACTGAGGATAGGTACTGAGGAGCGTAGGTGCTGAGGAACGTAGGTACTGAGGAACGTAGGTACTGAGGAACAAAGGTACTGAGGAACATAGGTACTGAGGAACGTAGGTACTGAGGAACAAAGGTACTGAGGAACAAAGGTACTGAGGAACGTAGGTACTGAGGAACAAAGGTACTGAGGAACATAGGTACTGAGGAACAAATGTACTGAGGAACAAAGGTACTGAAGAACAAAGGTACTGAGGAACGTAGGTACTGAGGAACAAAGGTACTGAAGAACAAAGGTACTGAGGAACGTAGGTACTGAGGAACAAAGGTACTGAAGAACAAAGTTACTGAGGAACAACGGTACTGAGGAACAACGGTACTGAGGAACAACGGTGCTGAAGAACAAAGGTACTGAGGAACGTAGGTACCAGAACACACAGGGATGTTTTGGTTGGATGACACCCAGAAAAACAGACGAGCACAAAGAGCTGATAAATAAAAACTAAAATATGAGTCAGAGCCAGGTTAACAGGTTAACATGTTAACAGGTTAACAGGTTAACAGGTTAACAGGTTAACAGGACACGGTGTAGGAACTCAAGTTGTTGAGGAACTAACAGGACTGATGAGAGAAGTGAATGCAGCTGTTTGGGTCAAAGAGGGGACAGGCGTGGAGCCTGTTCCCTCCTGGGAACAAACTTGGGTACCTGTGATCACCTCCATATATCCAATATAAACAACAAAATATCCAGTTAAATGATGACTTTCTTATAATATTAGCGGTGATCCTGCGCTGTCCGTCTCTGAAGCAGCTTTCGCCAGAGAAGAGAAACTGACGTAACGAGATTAATGTCCAAATTGCTTCGTTATCGATCAGTGAGTGAAATCCAAACTGTGCGTGCTCAGTGTTTACATGGATGCACTTTTCCGTGCACTCTGAAGGCTTGAGAGGCCTTTTTAGTGTTTTTTCTGCGGTGAAAACTCGGCTCGCCTCCTTAGGAACGCAGACAAAGTGCAAGATAACTTCTTGTCAGTTTATTCTGTGATCTTTGAGCTGAATTCCTGATAAAACAGAGAAACCGCTCTACATCGAAGGATAACGGCTCTCTTAAACGATGATTGACGTTTGTTTCTGGCTCTCATGGCCTCCCTCTTTGAAGAGCAGGAAGAAGCTGATGTTAATGCCCACATTCAGGATGTTGGTCTCATCTCTCACATGTTGACAGATTGTTTAGATCTCATCACGTCTTAAATCATTTACAGCTCAACGACCGAGCCTCTTCCTCTTCCTGCGAAGCTGCATGCATAATTGAGGGCTGTTTGTGCTCCTGAAGAAGCACCAAAGGACGGATGAGTGCAGCTTTTAACGCGGCGTCGATGATCTGAGAGGTTAAAGGTCAGCAGGGCTTCCTCTGATCGTACAGCAGCTGAAAAACTAAACTATAATAAAAACATCCACTCTGCTCTTAAAAAAACATGTTTTTT
>NW_013955481.1:5209-6538 GCF_001266775.1 Austrofundulus limnaeus
TGAGGAACGTAAGTACGGAGGAACAAAGGTACTGAGGAACGTAGGTACTGAAGAACAAAGGTACTGAGGAACGTAGGTACTGAAGAACAAAGGTACTGAGGAACGTAGGTACGGAGGAACAAAGGTACTGAGGAACGTAGGTACTGAAGAACAAAGGTACTGAGGAACGTAGGTACGGAGGAACAAAGGTACTGAGGAACGTAGGTACTGAAGAACAAAGGTACTGAGGAACAACGGTACTGAAGAACAAAGGTACTGAGGAACGTAGGTACGGAGGAACAAAGGTACTGAGGAACGTAGGTACTGAGGAACATAGGTACTGAGGAACAACGGTACTGAAGAACAAAGGTACTGAGGAACGTAGGTACGGAGGAACAAAGGTACTGAGGAACGTAGGTACTGAAGAACAAAGGTACTGAGGAACAACGGTACTGAAGAACAAAGGTACTGAGGAACGTAGGTACGGAGGAACAAAGGTACTGAGGAACAAAGGTACTGAGGAATGTAGGTACTGAGGAACAATGGTACTGAAGAACAAAGGTACTGAGGAACATAGGTATTAGAACACACAGGGATGTTTTGGTTGGATAACACCCAGAAAAACAGACGAGCACAAAGAGCTGATAAATAAAAACTAAAATATGAGTCAGAGCCAGGTTAACAGGTTAACAGGTTAACAGGTTAACAGGTTAACAGGACACGGTGTAGGAACACAAGTTGTTGAGGAACTAACAGGACTGATGAGAGAAGTGGCTGCAGCTGTTTGGGTNATATTGTCTCATTTGTTCAGCAGAAGCTCAAAGATTCTGCTAAAAATGAACACATAAACTATGAATAAATAGCTTTATATTCTCCACATATAATTGAAAGTTCTTTAAAGTTTAAATCAAGAAAAAACAAATAATAATAATTTGTTGTGTTTAGATACCTTGATTTTTTAGATTCAAAACATTTAAACATTTAAAACACGTAAACTGCCCAAAGACCAGAAACTTCAGCTTAACTGAGATTAAGTGATTTAGAGTTTATCTTCTGGGTTTAGGACTTAATGCAGATTTAATTTGTATTCCCAAACAGCTTCCTTCTTGAACACAAATGGAGCACTGAAACGTCGAGCCTCATCCTGTAACATAACTTTGTTAAGAACTAAATTGTCCGTTAAACACAGCCAATCATTTGAGCTGCATTAGATGTAATGTGATTTTAACTTTGAGCTAAGTGTTATTTTAAAGTTTCCTGCTGAGCAGACAAAAACTGCAGAACCCAAACATTAACCTTATATTTAGTACTCAACTACTGATAATAAAAGTAATATCATTTAGCAATTAC
>NW_013955481.1:7538-8416 GCF_001266775.1 Austrofundulus limnaeus
TGTGTGTGTGTGTGTGTGTGTGTGTGTGTGTGTGTGTTGTGTGTGCTGCAGGACACGGGCTCGGCCACATGAGTACGTTAAAGCGTCAGGTCTTCCTCCATCGTGGGACTGGAGGAACGTCGACGGGAAGAATTACGTGAGCGTCACGAGGAACCAGCACATCCCTCAGTACTGCGGCTCCTGCTGGGCCATGGGAGCCACCAGTGCTTTGGCAGGTAACTGTGATAACAGATGGATGGAGGGAGACGTGAACTTTATTTGCAAAAACATCTTATACTGTTACATCCAGGACTGGTAATCTGCTGATAATCCTATTATCGTAACAATCAAACAATTTTCAGATTTTTCTCTGTATGTTTTACAATCTAACTACCTGTATGCTTTGTGCTGTTTTAGCTGTTTATATATAAAACATTTAGCTTATCAGAGAATGGGTGCTAGGACTTTCATTCTTTTAGCATATAGCTACTGTTTTACTATAAACAGCTTGTAGCTATTCATTTGGTTTTTAGCCTTTTGCTATATTTAGATTTTAGCTAGCCTTTTGCTACTTCTATTTACCATTCGTCTATTTTTAGTATCAAGAGATTTTCTTTTTGCTCTTGGCCTTTTGCTGCTTTAAGCTTTAAGCTAGCTTTTTTTTTCTTTTAGTTTTTAACTTTTATTTAGCCCTTTGCAACTTTTCACTTTTATTTAGCAGTTTTGCTAATTTTACCGTTTAGCCATTTTCTTCTTTTAGCTTCTACTTTGTATTTTGATTCTTCTAGCTTTTAGTTAGCCCTAGCTTTTTGGTTAGCATTTTGCTACTTTCCTGGAGAGGAGGGTCCGTCGGATAGTCGAACCTCGGATTCAGGAAGAGCAGTGTGGTTTTCGTCCTG
>NW_013955482.1:0-2173 GCF_001266775.1 Austrofundulus limnaeus
CCCCATAACGTAGCAAACAACCACAAGGCTTTAGGATTAAATCTGCTTCAGTGGTTCGGGTCCTCCACGGTTCTGCAGCTCACATGAATACATTTTTGTGCAGAGGGGCTTCATTGTATCCGATTTGGCCTCATTACAGGGGGTGTTTGGGGGGGCTGTTTGAGGTGGAGGGGGGCACCCTGCCAAGACATTGTGCTTAATAACACTAAACACCTCGACCTCCACATTGTCCTCATCAGCCCTCAATTAGTCCGGTTCCCGGTTCCAAACAGACATTTCTATCTGATGCAGGAGCCTCCCGTCTGAACTTGGATCTGTGTTGACGGGGTCCACCCAGTCCACCTGGTCCACCCGGTCCAGCCGGTCCAGTCCAGGCCTCCTCAGCTCGTGGAGGGGAAAGAGCTTCTCTGTGACGGGGGGAATTAGGGACGGGATGCGGGTCCACTTGCCCTGTGCAGGGGCTTATCTTTGCCTAAGCTGAGGGACTAATAGCAAAGCCTCCAGCCGGTCTGAGGCCACGGGGACCATCTGTCCACTCTGTGGACAACTGAAGACAAAGGCAGAGGACACCCGGCTCGCACCGCAAACTAAAACTTTACAGGAATCCAGGAGGAGCAGGTCAGTTTGTMTCTGATTCATCAGTTTTAAATTAACGTCGAGGCTTAAATTTCAATCTGTTTCTGATGAAGCAAAAACAAAACGTCAGGTCGTGTGAGCTGGTTGTTGTTTTTATTCTTGTTTATCATGTTGAAGCTCTTCCTGCGGACAGTTCGCAACAAATGAAGACACAAAGCAACCTTGTGATGAATGTGTTTGTGCTGAGGGAGAGACGCCGCGCTGGATTATCTCTTCATGACTGAACTCTGAAACAAAACACTATAAATAGTCGCCTCTCCACATATTTATCAATCATCTGTCACAGCGGTTAGTTTAAAAGGTTCGTCTTTGAATCAACAGAACGTTTGAAACAAAAGCTAAACGTTGTCAAATGTTTGGTTTTGACCAAAGGTTTTAAACACAAATGTAATCCCTGATAATCCACTCAGACATTGTTCTACGTTTCCTCCAGGACCGAGCCCTGTCTTGTTTTTATCTTTTATTCTGAAGCATCTTTCTGTCTGTCAGGAGCTCCAACACTTTCTTTGTGTGGATTCTGAACCGCGGGTTCGGTTCTGAAGTCTTGACTTGCTGGAGGTGACAGAAATGGGTCAGAGGGGTCTTAGCGTTAGCTAAACAAATCCGGGCCTATAGGATTAGAGGGAGATGTTGCCGTTTGTTTGACGTCGGAACTTTATAAAGAATCCAGGAGAAGACAACGATCTGCGTCTGCTGGCAGAGACACTTTTCAGTCAACGTGATTTTATTTGGATGAAGTCTGAGTTTATTCAGGTTTTATTGAGACTCTGTAAACTCAGCTGAAGCTAACAAAGGTTTTAGCTCATCTCAGAAAGATTAAATCTTTGTTTATTTAATGTAAACAATAGTTTGTATCCGTTTTTAGCTGTAAAACAGCAGCAGAGAGTTGTGTGTTGTTGCTTTGTGTGTAGTTTTGTTTCTCCTGGTTCGGGTCGCGACCTCTCAGATCCAGAGTGGACCGGGCGGAGCCCCGGGAGGCGGGGCTTATTTCTATAGATAATCAGCTGAAACACCTTTTTATCCAGAATTACTTTAYAAAGTTAAAAGATCATTAGTGTTAGATTTGTTTGCTACTTTTAGCTTTTAACTAGTTTCCAGTACACGTAGCTTGTAGCTACGGTTTTTCTTGTTTTAGCTAGCCTTTTGCTACTKTTAGCTTTTAATTTTCAACTCGTCTTTGGTACTTGTAGCTTGAAGCTATTGTTTTTCTTCTTTTAGCTAGCCTGATGCTACTTTTAGCTTTGAGGTTTTGGCTCACCTTTGGTACTAGCTTGTAGCTGTTTTGCTTCTTTAAGCTTGTTTTATGCTCCTACATTTAGCTTTTTGTTACCCTTTTGCTTCAGTTAGCTTTTGCCAAACTAACATTTGCATAAATACAGTCCGTATCAGCTTTGTCTCCTCTAATTTTAGCTTTTAGTTAGCCTTTAGTACTTGTAGCTACCATTTTTCTCATTTTAGCTAAACTTTTGCAACATACATTGTAGTTACTCCTTTCTTCTTTAAGATAGCTGTGATACTTTAAGCCTTTAGCTAGTCA
>NW_013955482.1:3173-4684 GCF_001266775.1 Austrofundulus limnaeus
TTTGTACCCACCTTGACTCACTTTGTATCCAGCTTAACTCACCTTGACTCACTTTGTACCCACCTTAACTCATTTTGTACCCACCTTGACTCACATTGTACCCACCTTAACTCACTTTGTTCCCACCTTAACTCACTTTGTACCCACCTTAACTCACTTTGTACCCACCTTAACTCACTTTGTACCCACCTTGACTCACATTGTACCCACCTTAACTCACTTTGTTCCCACCTTAACTCACTTTGTACCCACCTTAAATCACTTTGTACCCACCTTAACTCACTTTGTACCCACCTTAACTCACTTTGTACCCACCTTAACTCACTTTGTACCCACCTTGTCTCGCTGTACCCACATTGACTCACTTTGTACCTACCTTAACTCACTTTTTACCACCTGGGCTCACTTTGGGCTTGTTTTACCAGAATCCTATTGTTATTTAAGTGAAACATTTTAGTTTTTTGTTAATTAGGTCTACATTATACAACAACCATCTATAAAAACTCAAAACACACCATATCTGACAGAGCTGGAGGTTCTGTTGTATGTTTTTAAATTAAAAACCGGTGACAGAAACATAAAAATAACCATCAGACAGTAATGGGGGGCTTTAATACTTACAGTTTGGTTCATTTCCTTTGTATTTTTCCGACCATTGTGAAACTCTGAAGCACACWTTATTTTGTTCTCCTTGCAGAGCGTGTTGTTGTGTCGACACAGAGGAGATCTGAGAGCAGWGATGGCTTCAGAAAGCGCTCTGAATGTTACATTAACTCTGAGGCTGCTGATGCATGGGAAGGTAATCATCAGATGTGTAAAGTGTCAGTCTGTTAAAGTCTTTCTTGTAATGACCCGTCTGGATCCTGCTGTGGTTTTAATAATTAGATTCTGCTCGAAACCTCCAAGCATCTTCTTCAAATGTTCTTCTCCTTTCTTTTACAGGAAGTTGGCAGCATAATTGGAAAGGCAAGTTTTATATGAATCCACCAGCTTCTGCAAATTTGTTCTCATATAACTAATTTAAAACTAACATTTCTTTCCCGGATTGTTTCAGAAAGGAGAAACAGTGAAGAAAATGAGGGAGGAGGTGAGTGTTTGTTTTACAAACAGATTTATTTTTTATAAATTCAGACCCACAGCTCTGARGGCGCGTGGTTTTTATAGAGCGGAGCTCGAATCAACATATCAGAAGGCTCTTCTCCAGAGAGAATCGTTACCATCACAGGACCTACAGAGGGGATCTTCAGCGCCTTCTCCATGATCGCACAGAAGTTTGAGGAGGTACGAAAAATCCAGAACAAATCCAGAACTAATCAAGAAAAAACCCAGAACTAATCAAGAAAAAACCCAGAACTAATCCAGAACTAATCAAGAAAAAACCCAGAACTAATCCAGAACTAATCAAGAAAAAACCCAGAACTAATCCAGAACTAATCAAGAAAAAACCCAGAACTAATCCAGAAATAATCAAGAAAAAACCCAGAACTAATCCAGAAATAATCAAGAAAAAA
>NW_013955482.1:5684-7712 GCF_001266775.1 Austrofundulus limnaeus
GGTTTTAGAGGACCTGAGGAGACCAGGTCTGGAGGTTTTAGAGGACTTCAGGAGACCAGGTCTGGAGGTTTTAGAGGACCTGATGAGGCCAGGTCTGGAGGTTTTAGAGGACCTGATGAGACCAGGTCCGAAGGTTTTAGAGGATTTGAGGAGACCAGGTCTGGAGGTTTTAGAGGATTTGAGGAGACCAGGTCTGGAGGTTTTAGATGACCTGATGAGACCAGGTCTGGAGGTTTCAGAGGACCTGAGGAGACCAGGTCTGGAGGTTTATGAGGACTTCAGGAGACCAGGTCTGGAGGTGTTAGATGACCTGATGAGACCAGGTCTGGAGGTTTTAGAGGACCTGAGGAGACCAGGTCTGGAGGTTTTAGAGGACCTGAGGAGACCAGCTCTGGAGGTTTTAGAGGACCTGAGGAGACCAGGTCTGGAGGTTTTAGAGGACCTGATGAGACCAGGTCTGGAGGTTTTAGAGGACCTGAGGAGACCATATCTGGAGGTTTTAGAGGACCTGAGGAGACCAGGTCTGGAAGGTTTAGAGGACCTGAGGAGACCAGGTCTGCAGGTTTTAGAGGACCTGAGGAGACCAGGTCTGGAGGTTTTAGAGGACCTGATGAGACCAGGTCTGCAGGTTTTAGAGGTAATGTTGTGTTGAGCCTTTCCACATGTGTAAGTTGCCCATAGAGTCACTAATGCACCCCCATACCATCAGAGAGGCAGGTTTTTGACCTTTGTGTTGATAATTGGACGGTGGACATGGTTCACAAACAAATTCAGATTTGGATCTGTCTTTGGTTTAGAGAAGACGGAGGTTTTTAACAATGTTCACGTATGGCTTCTTATTTGTATGATAGAGCTTTAAGGAGAGTTAGTGGAAGACACAGTGATCTGTGGAAGTCCAGAACAGAACCAGATCTGTTGAGATGAGCTGCTGAAATGAAATTAAACATTTTCTCAGATTTCCCCCAAAAGAAGATTTGTGTTTTTAGTTGAAACGTGTTAATTATGTTTTTTTTTCAATAAAAAATCGGGTTTTTGAGTTTTAAAACTCACTGATTTCTTCACTAGTTGTGAAACTGGTTGTATTTTTCCAACATCTTGTTCCACAAACAGAATTTAACAGCCTTTCTGTTTGAACGACWGCAAATAAACCTTTACTCAGTCTTGCAAGACAACCCAAAAGGACACGTCAAATAAAGCCGACAAAGCTGAAGAAAAAGCAGCAACATGTTTCTGTTTTGTCCCGCAGGACATCACCGCCGCCATGACGAACAGCAACGTGACGAGCAAGCCTCCTGTGACACTTCGGCTGGTGTTCCCGGGGAGCCAGTGTGGCTCTCTGATCGGCAAGGGAGGCTCAAAGATCAAAGAGATCCGAGAGGTTGGAGACAGTTTTTGTTTTCTGTCTGGAAGTTGTTTTCCTGCGAACAACCAAACAACTGCTAAAATCCAAAAGTAGCAAAATGCTAATTAAAAGCTGCAAAAAGCTAGCAAATAGAACAGATAAAAGTAGCTGAATCCTAATTGAAAGCCAAAGTAGAAATAAAATGCTAGCAAGACTCTAGAGTAGGGTGAATCTTTGGATGAAATTAGCAGAAGACTAGCTGAAAGTAGTGAAAGGCTAAATGCTAATTGTAGCAAACATTAGCTAAAGTTTTAAAAACTGCTAAAATTCAGAAATAGCAAAATACTAAGCTGCAAAAAGCTAGCAAATAGATAGAAGTAGCTAAATCCTTGTAACAGCTAAAGTAGCAAAAAAATCCAACTGTGACGCTAGCAAAGCATCAAGCCAAACTTAGCAAAACACTAGAGGCTAAAGTAGAAATAAAATGCTAGCTAGACTCTAGGGTGAACCTTTGGCTGAAATTAGCAGAAGACTAGCTGAAAGTAGTGAAAGGCTAAATGCTAATGTAGCAAACATTAGCTAAAGTTATAAAAACAACTGCTAAAATTCAGAAATAGCAAAATACCAGTTAAAAGCTGAAAAAAGCTAGCAAACAGAAGTAGCTAAATCCTTGTTAAAGCTAAAGT
>NW_013955483.1:0-5712 GCF_001266775.1 Austrofundulus limnaeus
GTTGTGAGTTCATGCACTGTGTTGGTTTTGTTCTTTGAGCAAGGTGATGTTCATGCACGGCTCATTTTATACACCAGTAAAAAAACATATACCTATGTCTTGAATTTGGAAAAAAAATAAATCATATTTTATTTATCACTGAAACGGGTTCAGTGAATGCGCATACGTAACTGGTGAGTTCGGTACCTCAAAAAAGGTTAAGAACCACTGGTCTAGAGCAATCAAATTAACAAGTAATTGATCCCACATAATTGCTTCCAAACATGACATCTGCTGAATGGCACTGCTTTCATTAAAACTATTTTACATCCTAGTAACACTACAGCATTACTCACAAAACGGCCGCGACCTCTAGTGGCGAGGCAAAAAAGACAGTACTGCATTCAAGACATACGAAAACAACCTAATAAGTAAAACTTCTTTCAATAAAAATGTTTTAAATATTAAAAAAATGTTAATCCACCAGACGTATGTGGGACTTGTGAGCTCAATTCATAGTTTTTCTTGTATGTAACATAGCATTAAGGCTAGCGGGTGAGCTAAATACCTTTATGACTTGGATCCAGAGAAGAAATCAAAAGTAACAGATATACAGATTCCTTTTTATACGTCCTCACAGTGAGTTTCATCAGTAAAATAGACTGAAGTGAAGTAAAACATCACAATAAAAACAGTATAACGATCTTGTTTAGCTGTAGCCTAATGAACAACATATTAGCAGTAAAGAAGAAATAATGTTGAAAGAATCAAAGTAAACTGTTAATATTAGCTACCTTTAAAACTGTAATCTTTCAACAAAGCAAAGCTGGAGGTTGGTAAGAAAAAAAGTCCAGGTCCGTGTTTTAGAAGCAGCAGATGGTGTTGGCACCGAGGTGGCAGTAACTGAGTCCAGAGCAGGCAGCACCCTTTACTGGGCGGGCATAGCATTATCTTCAAGTTACAGATCGTTTTGCAACACGTCTCTATTAAATTTGTTTCAAAAGGCAGAGCCAAGCAGAAACTATGTGTGACTTGTAATCCAGTATCTGTGATTCACAGCAACAGATTTGTCACTTGTACTGCACTATTTGGAACTCACAGCAACAAATTTGTGCAGTTGCATTCACTTATTTGTGTTTGTGCATATAGAAAAAATATAGTAGAACATTTGTTTGTGACAAGACATTATTATTCAAGTGTGAAATCATTTTGCAACATTTGTTTTGGTGCAATTGTTGCAAAATTGTGAACGTTACAAGTTTTTGATGTGCAACTTGTAGAATACTATTTGTGAACTTGCATTTAACAATCTGAAGAGGTGTAACTGCTGTTTTGTACAGTATGTGTAATAGATTAAAAATTAATACAATTACAAGTTCATGGTTACAAATCACAAGTTCACAGTTACAAATCACAACTGTTACACATCACAAGTACACAGTTACACATTTCAAATTGTTTTACAAGTTACAAGGTCTGTTTATACAAAACACAAATAATTATGAAACATTATTGATTGCATACATAAGCCCCTTCTCCACCGGCATGCCTGTATGCAGTTCTACTCAGTTCGGCCTAAGCCAAATGTGTCTCCATTTGGTTCCAAATGCGCACAACCGCAAAGTTTCAGTAGCTCCTCTGAGGTGTTCTAAGCGAGTAGAAGCGAGTACATTACGCTTACAATTTTGACATCAATGGAATGCTGCCCGTGGATTAGCTCTTGTATTGACTGACAGAGGAAAGGCTTACTTGTGCAAATTTCCTCCTGGAGAGACCTGCTTTTGTGTTGGAATACGAGTGTGTGAAACAATGACCTGGCAAAAGCAGTAATAAAAACACAATCATTTTGGCATGATCACCCATCACCCATTTGGCAATCTTAGGAAAGGCAGAACTTGCAAACCCTTCCTGGAAAGAGGTGAAGGAGATGAAGCCGAGTAGATGTCCCGAGAGATTTTGAACAAACTGGCCACCCACAGTTACATAAGCACTTATAAGCAGCACCGCAACAAAAAATAAACACCAAACAGTTAAAAACAAAAACGGTTTTTTTTGCACAACAGCTGAAGCCATTACAGACTGTCTGCACTAATCCTGCCCACAGAATGAGGCACACACTGAGATGGAGACTCACACCCACCTGAGCAGAACCAAATAGAGTAGAACTGTGCTCTTGGAGATGTATTGTACATATTTTTGTGCTGTTGGAGAAACCGGAGTACCCAGAGAAAACCCGCACAATCACGAAAACTTGCAAACTCCACACAGAAATCCCCAGGTCTGAACCAGGGATCAAATCCAGAACCTTCTTGCTGTGAGACAAGTGCTCAGTGTGTTACTCACTGAGCCGTCACTATTAACATTAATATCTTGTTGCATCTCAATAATCCATGCAGAAAAAGCAAAGAACAAAAGTTGCGTAGGTCCTCCGTGTAGGCTGAAGAAGTTTCTTGGAGGAGAGACAAAACATCCAGAGGACCTACTCAACTTTTTTTTAGATACTAATTAAAGGTGCAAGGATACAGAAAAATAATGATTTGATTCGGTTCAATACTTTAGTCTCACGGTTCAATAGTTTTTTGATACAAAAAAGAGATTTGCATGCCCTTGCTAACTTGTAATTTATTTAAATTAATTATGAACACTTGTGTAACCTCAAAAGTTTTTAAATTAAATGTTGCTGAAACAGCAAGTTTCTCAGTGGATCCGCACTCCAAAATGTAGCCTAGGTGGAGTAGTTAAACGTTGATCTACTGAGCCTTCAACACAGAGAATCTTCAGAAGACAAGTAGATAAAATACATTTTAAAAATCTGTATGGTTCGAGACAAGTGTGTATTGATCCTCCATCCGTCTGTTTTCTTCTGCTTATCTGGGGTTGGTTCGTGGTGGCAGCAGCCTAAGCAGAGAGACCCA
Organism: Austrofundulus limnaeus; assembly: GCF_001266775.1. Lineage (NCBI taxonomy): Eukaryota > Metazoa > Chordata > Actinopteri > Cyprinodontiformes > Rivulidae > Austrofundulus > Austrofundulus limnaeus. The sequence goes on from NW_013955483.1 coordinate 2,895, forward strand.
GACTTCCCTCTTCTCAGTCACTTGGGCCAGCTTGTCCGGGAGAATCTCAAGGCGTTCCCCAGCCAACCGAGAAACATAGTCCCTCCAGTGTGTCCTGGGTCTTCCTTTGGGCCTCCTCCCAGTGGGACGTGCCCGGAACACCTCACCAGGGAGGCATCCAGGAGGCATCCTAACCAGATGCCCGAGCCACCTCAACTGGCTCCTCTTGACGTGGAGGACCATGCTCTCGGATTTGGAGGCACCGATCCTCATCCTGGCCGCTTCACAGTCGGCTGCAAAACGCTCCAGTGAGAGCTGGAGATCACGATCTGATGAAGCCAATAGGACCATATCATCTGCAAAAAGCAGAGATGCGATCCTAAGGTCACAAAAGGATCTCCTCAACACCTTGGCTGCGCCTAGAAATTCTGTCCTTAAGAGTTAAAAAAAAAGATCCCCTCAACACCTTGGCTGCGCCTAGAAATTCTGTCCATAAAAGTTATGAACAGAATCTGTAACAAAGGCCAACTTTGGCAGAGTCCAACTCTCTTGGGATGCGAGTGTGAGATGGTAGATGAAGGCCAGCTGCTGAGGATGTGAGTGTGAGCTTGTGGATGAAGGCCAGCTGCTGAGGATGCGAGTGTGAGATGGTAGATGGCCAGCTGCTGAGGATGCAAGTGTGTGTGTAAATAAAGCTAGCTGGTGAGGGTATATACTGTATGCAAGGCCGGACAAAGATTAAACATTATTGGGTAATGATTGTCTATCATGGCCTACGGTTGTCTACTTTGAAATCTGACATTTGGAAGCATCCCAACTTGCTTGACAGTTGGCTGGCGAGCAGACAGAGCGTTTGGACGTACGGCTTTTATCCACTGACTGTCAGATGCAGAGTGGATGTGGCCAGGCTTCTGACATGGTGACTGGATGAAGCAGGTAGGGTAGACTAGTCTTCCAGATTTGAACTTTCATCTAAACTTTTTAAGGTTATTCAGCATTCCAGGCAGAAGTTATATTCTTTGTGTTTTGTTATTCCAGATTAAATATCTGTCCTGCAACATTGTCATATATGTTTCATTATGTTTTTTTTTCTTCTTTGTGACGCATTGTTTGACTGTTGTGACTTATATTCCGAAGTGACTTATTGTCTGGAAAATATGGCACTTTTTGTTTTGAAGCTAAAAGTACAGCCAGATTGCTGGCTGTAGTAATGTATGATCATTAAAAACAAGTTATGCATCATTTTTAGGACTTGCTTGGTTAAACAAAGGTTAATAATATTTTTTGTGATATACTGTATGTATTTTGACAGAAATATTTTGAAATATAATTTTGATTCCTCCTCTGAGGACAATAGTACAGAGCCCACCAGGGGTCAGTGGTGAAAAATGAAAAACAGCCGCCGGAAATCTGTGTGCACGGATTGCTAAACTGAGAGCACAGATTAGTAATCTGTGTGCACGGATTGCTAAACTGAGAGCACAGATTAGTAATCCATGTGCACGGATTACTAAACCGTGCGCTCAGTTTTTGCAATCTGTGTGCACGGATTACTAAACTGAGAGCACGGATTACTAAACTGTGCTCCCAGTTTTTGCAATCTGTGCGTACGGATTACTAAACTGAGAGCACGGATTACTAATCTGTGCGCTCAGTTTCTGCAATCAGTGCGCGCAGATTGTGTCGACAGGTTGGACGCATGGTGTGTGTGGTACAATCTGTTTTGTTGTTTCTGGTTTTATTGTGAAAGGCTAAACAGGAAGTGAATGCTGAGAGTGCAGGGCCAACTTGTTGTTTCAGGGTTAGTTGTTGCTCGAATCCTTGCCTCAGAACACAACCGTATGAAGCCGCATCTGCAAGGTATATTCAGTGGATTTGTTGTTATATAAACTTAAGGCACTGTCGTGTTCTCATCAACACACTTTTTTAGCCACAGAATGTCCCTGAAAGTTTCATCAAAATCCGACGTGGTTATTTATTTATTTTCATATTTTCCAGGCAAATGGATCCTGAAACGGAGGTTAGCCTCCTCTGCCCTCCCGTCCCCCGTTTTGTTGTGAAAGAGAATAAACATCTGAGAACCGCTGGAGAAAACCTCCGAGCGGCTTGCTGTGTGGCGAGCTTCATCTGCAAGATGATGGGAGCCGCGGCCCCGCTCTTACTCTGAAATGTTTCAAACTTTATTAAGATGTTTCTGTGGTGTAATAAACGTTTTTGAAAGAGTAACAAACATTTCCTAAAAGTTCAACATAAATCTATTCAGTACTTTTGTGATATAACCCTGAGAAGGCAGCTGGCTATCTTTAGCAAAACCCTAACCATAAACATCCGGTAACCACGGGCAGAAAGACTCCTAGCGGCTTTTTGTGATGATCCGATCAGAGCTGAAACAGCCTTTAGGAGACCCAGTACCAAAACTGCCTGACAGAGGGGCAAAAACTGTACAACATACTCAAAGTCCAAAATTTTCTGTGCTGTACTTTGACTTTAGTGAACAAAAAATGCTCCTTAAGCACTTTCTGAGCTGATAAACGACAGCTCACACAACCACCGTCCAGATGTCAGTAATCCGTGCGCACGACTTGCAGAAACCGTGAGCACAATTTAGTAATCCGTGCGCATAGTTTAGTAATCCGTTCGCTCAGTTTAGTAATCTGTTCGCTCAGTTTAGTAATCCGTGCTCAGTTTATTAACCTGTTAGCTCAGTTTAGTAATCCGTGCGCTCAGTTTAGTAATCCGTGCTCAGTTTATTAACCTGTTAGCTCAGTTTAGTAATCCGTGCGCTCAGTTTAGTAATCCGTGCTCAGTTTATTAACCTGTTAGCTCAGTTTAGTAATCC
>NW_013955484.1:0-1911 GCF_001266775.1 Austrofundulus limnaeus
GCTGTCCACCTCTGTAGCTATGAAATCAATGTCCCCATCCAGAGGTCTTTCTTCTAAGTTTATACTAAAGCATGGAATGACATTCCTCAAAACATAAAGTCCATTTCAAAACTACAGCCCTTTAAGAAGAATTTTGTCTGCCATCTGCTGGACACTTTTTGTTGCGCTCATATTTTGATGTCCGATTTAGCAATTGCTGCCGTTTTGAAATTTGGTATGCTTGTTTGTCTTTGTGTCTATGGTGTAATAATAATGATGTGATTGTGATGCTGTAATTCTGAGTGTTTTATGTGCTGCAGAATAGGAACCTGCTGCAAAACAGCAATTATGCTGAGTCAGGCTTGATTTTTGATATCTTTTCCTGTTAAATAAATAAATCAAATCAAATCAATCCMTCTCCAAGACTGTGGTCCCCATTTCTATAGTAAAACAAATGTGTGCCAATGAACACCTCATGTCCAAGACTTGCTGTGTGTGTGTATGTGTTTGTGTACATATATTTGCTACCTTGTGAGGACTATTGTTCCAATGCACACTGCCTTTTGAGGACCACTTCTAGGGACAATTCTCCAATCCCCATGTGTGCTGTTGGTGGGATAGGGGTTAAGTTTATGACTAAGGTGTGAATTGAGTTTAGGTTAGGTTTTAGATTGTTTGGAATTTATCACAAACCTCTACAAATTTTAATTCTGCATGAGGTTATTTCAGTGTAAATGTGTATGAATTAGCCTTGGTTACTGTTGGAACCATGCTATGACTCAACTGGCAAAAAAAAATGTATTGGAATCAGTGGCGAGGTCCGTGTCAATAGTGTTTTATTTTTTGTATATACATTTTGCCCTTCTGTAACTGAGAAGCAAATTTCTTCATGACTCTGGCCAGACAGATCGTGGCAAGATGTGGCAGWAGACRTACTGGGATCGTTACCTTCAAACCACTCCATTATTGTGCTGGACTGCTGGTAGACTATTACAGTCGTTATTATGAATATGAGGRMTTGRCATCTACAACTGCAGAGAAAGTCATTGACTCCATTGACAGTATGTTTAGTAGACATGGTCTACCAGYTTCTATTAGATCAGATAATGATCCYCATTTTAAATCAGAARGATTCAAAGAATACTGTCAGAATAATGGAATCAAACATGTGAGAACAACACCAAAATGGGCTCAAGCCAACGGRGAAGTTAAACGGCAGAACGCGTCACTGATGAAGAGGATCAGATTGCACAAGCAGAAGMACTGGACTGGAAACGAGAATTAAGAAAATATGTCACAGCTTACRACAGCATTGAACATTCAACCACAGGCAAAAGTCCAGCGGAACTTCTATTCAACAGAAAAATGAGAGGAAATTTACCGGACATGAGTGAGACAAATACATTTGCATTGGATGTACATGACAGAGATGCAGAACAGAAAGGAAAAGCAAAATGTTATGCTGACATCCAACGAGGAGGAGCTCAGTATTCAAAAGTGGAGCTGGGAGACACATAGCTGGTTCTACAGGAAAAAGTGGACAAATTCACAACATCATTTAGTGCATCACCACACAAGGTCGTGAGCAAAACAGGAAACCAAGTTGTGGTTGAATCACCAACAGGAAATCGGTATCACCAAAACATAACACATGTAGGCTAAAGAAATATGAAACTAAGGAAGGAGGTTATGGCTAAAGAAGGTTTCCTGAAAATAATGAATGTGAGACAGACAAAAAATAAAATAAAATTAAAAAATGGACACTTGCATTGCAACGCCACAAGGGGGCACTCAAGACTTAGAAATGGAAAAGACCCCAAAGAATGTGAAAGACTCCAGAGAGGTTTCGTGATTTTTATACAGTGTGCGTGCGTGCGTGCGTGCGTGCGTGTGTGCGTGTGTGTGTGTGTGTGTGTGTGTGTGTGTGTGTGT
>NW_013955484.1:2911-6709 GCF_001266775.1 Austrofundulus limnaeus
TTCCACGTCTGAGCAGCACGGGGGATGTGGTAGCTCGGTGGTCCTGAGGTTGTGGATTTGAGCCTGGGTTAAAGAATTGGCAAATTTTTTTGTGACAACCTCTGCAGAATGAAAAAAACATATTTTCCAAGCCAATCTTCCTGTTAAAAAAGCATGATAACCTGAACTCATAGGCCTGTGGAATACTCCTCCAAGTATCCTGCCCGTATGAGTCTATTTTTATTTGTTTTTTTTCTGCAGTGGTAACTTGGATAAGCAGACGGAGTGGGGGAACACCGCCCTGCATTACTGCTGCATGTACGAAAAGCCAGAGTGCCTCAAGTTACTCCTGAGGGGCAAACCAGCCACCGACATCAGTGAGTCAGAGTTCATCCTCTAGTTTATGTCGTCTGTACACACACATCAGGCTCTAAGTGTTGATTTTTTTTCCTCCCTCCCTCACACTTCAGCCAATCAGAACGGAGAGACGGCTCTAGATGTTGCCAGGCGACTGAGGAACAGTCAGTGTGAGGAGGCAGTAAGTACAGGAGCCAGCCAACTGGATCTGCTAAACATTAGGGCAGAAAATTAATACTCCACTTAAAACCCTGAAGAATACAAGAAAAAAATACATGTTAGGTGAAATAAAGCAAAACATTAGGAGCTTGAATGCATGATAGGAGACGTATTGAGCAGATATTGAGTTAGAACACTAGATGGCAGTCAAACGTCTGTCTCCAGCCTCAGGCGGCCTGAACCGTTGAGTGGAAGGAATCCTTCATGAGTGTTTATTATTAACGCGTTTGTGAACAAGCAGATAAAAAAACTAAAATAAATTAAGTGTAGTCTCTAATATATAAAATAAATCTGCACAGATATATTCTGAATCACATTTTTTTACTTTCATAAACTAGTAAACAGAAAGAAAAAAGATGGTTTAACTCAGGGGTCTGCAACCTTTATGATCAAAAGAGCCATTTCTGCTACTTGACTCTGATAAAATGTGTACAGAGCCAGCTACAACTGTGATTATCAACTGGTGGTCCGTGGGCCTTTTCGAGGCCTTTTCGGGAACCTTTACGGCCAGTGGAGGAAACATAAAACTAAAAAAATATATTATGAATTTTATTATTTATTATTGTTTTTTAACATCAGGACAAATGAAAAGACCATATTCATGTAAAGAAGAAAAAATACTGTAAATAGTTTATACCGGCTTTCATAAAAACTAGTAAACCTGAGCTATTCAGGGTTTTATTTTTATTCTTATTATGTAATCTTCAAAATCTTTAAAGGTAATTCTGATGGAATTTAAGTAAACATCAGGCTAGCATGAGCTAACATGTTTTATTTTTTTGTATTAGTAGTAGTGATCACATATTTGCATACAAATTTATTTCTGTTGTGAGTATAAAAAACAAACAAACAAAAAAAAGAGAAAATAAATACTCTGTTTGGTCACATTTTCAAAGAGCCACTGTAAAGGGAACAAAGAGCCACCTGTGGCCCCTGAGCCACAGGTTTAACTCAAAATGTTTATTTCTGTTCACGCCACCTTTTTATAATCGGTTGTCGTTTAATAAAAATAGATTGCAGAGCTGTGTTGTGATGCTGTCCTGTTTGTGACAGCTTGTGCAGGCTGCAGAGGGCAAGTTTAACCCCCACATCCACGTGGAGTATGAGTGGAGCCTCAGACTGGAGGAGATGGACGAGAGTGATGACGACCTGGACGATAAGGTGGGGACACTTTATTTGTGGTTTTCACATCAACAAGGCCTTTYATCTACATGAGAGTTGAGAGGCTGAACCAGAGCTGTCCGTCAGGGTTACGCCACTCTGTATAATCAACCTCATCTCATTGGTGTGTCGCTCCCCAGCCCAGTCCCATCAAGAAGGACCGCTCCCCGAGGCCTCAGAGCTTCTGCCACTCCTCCAGCCTCTCCCCCCACGATAAGCTCTCCCTGCCGGGCTTCATCACCCAGAGGGACAAGCAGCAGCGGCTCTCCTACAGCGCCTTCACCAACCAGATGTACAGCGCCTCCACCGACCTCAGCTCCTCCCCCGTGGCTGACGGGCCGCCGCTGCCGCCCAGGAACCAGGGCAAAGGTCAGACACAGCTACTCCAAAAGCTCATTTATAGATGGTCCTCGGTTTTATTGGTCTGCCGCACCCAAACTCAGGCTATCGTGCTACGCTAATAACGTGACCCGGTCATCCAGAGTTAACTAAAGGTTGTGTTTCCTCAACTGTGTTGGATTATCATAGACAAAACATAGGCTTCACTAAATTCATCATGATCAAACCTATGAGAAGGTTTCTGTTTCTGCTGTCACACACACACACACACACACACACACACACACACACACACACACACACACACTTGTATTGGCATCAAACTGAGGACTTTGTATTGACTTCCATTCGTTTTTGTAACTGTATTTATGCCTAACCCAGACATTTTCCCTAAAATTAACCATTAATGGTCTATAGTCAGGGTTATATTTAAGCGGTGCACATGCACGATCAAAAAAAAGAAAAAGTGCACCAGATGGAATGTCATAAAGCTCACTTGCGTACCTGATATTACCTGAGATTGTGCCTGAGATTGTCTGTCTAAACAACAACTAGCAGGGCTCTAGAGTGCGACCAGTTTGGTCGCAAATGTGACCTGATTTGTTTAAAAAAAAAAAAACCCAGCTGCACTGGTATGACTGGATTGTTGTTCGGTGCTCACCAAGCCTCGGGACAGCGGGACCCTGATATAAGGATTAAACGGACACTGCCTTCAACAAATCAGATGAAGTCCAGAGCTGTTTTATCCAATCAGAGCAGAGCAGGGCAGGACTTTCAGTGAGAGCGGTTTTCAGCAGAGACGAAGGTTGAAGCAGCGGATCGACTCGAGCAGCGGCTACAGCGGTCAGTCCTGACATCTCCTCTTGCACTTTGCTCCTGAACTACCAGAGATTTAACTCTGTAAAACCTAACTTTATATTAAATATATGTTCAGAATGTTGTTATTGAACAGATCTGTCCAACTTTGTGTGAGTGACTAAACTCTCTCTCCTGAGAGACTGTTGTGACGGGAGCGCGTCGCTGCGCGTGCAGGCTGAGTCTTTCTGTGAGATTCACTGTTTGAGTTCTTCTAAYTAAAMCACATTAACTAACAGAACATTTGTTTGCCCCATATTAAAGCAAAGATGATTCTCTGTTTAACAACACCCCCGTCAAAAAAAAAATAGATATACAGTATTAAAAAAATAAAAACAACTTGCCTTGCTCTCTAGGTAAATGAGTTTTAAATGTTGTTTTAATTTATCATAAAGATCCACAAATTTCATTCTCAGCTTTATAAAAAACAAGGTTCTTGATGTGCTAAACTTGTTTATATTTAGAACCATACTGTGACACAGCTTTCCTAAAATGTAATTTATTAAATGATCAAATATGAAGAATAAATAATTACATGATCTGATATTTTTGAATAAAATAGTCTTTTAAAAAATAAATCAGTATAACAAATAAAAAAATTTGTATGTTTTAAGTTATTTTGCTCTGTGCAAAAGACAGATATTTGCTGCTTGGACTGGAGAGTGTGGAAAGCTGGTTTAACCAAGGCTGAAGATGCAGAAGACCAAACAGGAGCTGTCCATCTGAAGGACGTGCAGTCTAAAACATATTTAACCATGAAATGTTCAGTTTGTGATGTTTATATGACATTCACTAGCCCCTTGAACACTTAGGTAGTTTACAAATTTTATGCTGAGTAAAAAAATAAAATAAAAACTCGGTGGACTGATTTGGCATGATGTCCTGAGG
>NW_013955485.1:0-5704 GCF_001266775.1 Austrofundulus limnaeus
TCATTTATATGGTCTTCGACTGACTAGTCGAAAGACTTAACTTCGTTGACCATATAATGATATGGGCAAGTATCCAGCTCACGACGAGGATTTTGCTCAGTATGGATCGATTGATTGAAGAGAGAAGTTGTGCCAAGTGCCAGCGAGAAATAAATTGGAGAAAAGTATTAACAAAAACATTATTAAAAATATTTATTAGTGGTTTAATTAAAGCATTAATTACACATATAGTTTTATCGCATATGAAAAAATAATGCCTCGAGGTGTAGGTCATCGCCCAGCAGAGCATTATGGAACTAAATCAGGATGGCCAGATGATTTACCCCCAGATTATTCTCGTGAAGAGTTGGAAGGAATATTAGGGAGAAAAGTTGGAGTTAGGTTTTTAGAGTGGTATCGCCAAGATGTAAAAGGAAGAGGAAGAACAATTCCTTTTATGAAATATTCAGGACCTGGTAATCCTACAAATATTGGAGAACCTGTAAATGAAGCAGATAGTTATGCTAAAAAACATGACTTACAATATGCATATGCTTCGTTTAGGCTAAAAAATAAAAAAATTACAAAGGAACAACACGAAAAAGAAATTAAAAATGCTGATGAAGAATTTCTGGTATCAAATGGATATAATTTAAATGCTTCGTTGGATCCAAGAGAACAACTTGCATCATTAATTGGTGGTGTAGGAATTGGTTTAAAATATTTAACTGAAAGAGTTACAGGACAAATATATCCATCTACAAATGAAGAAGAAACTTTTACTGAACACCCAGTAGGAGAAAAAAAATTGGCAAACAAATTAATGAAAAATTTAAAAGCAAACGTTAGTTCATTGAAAGAAGCCGAGAAGAACAGTCCTATGCCTGAGCCAGAGTCGACGGTTAAGGCATCAAAATTAAATAATTCTCAAAAAAACGTAAGTGAGTCAGCAAGTTTACCCGAAGAAGGTGGTAGAAAATCTGCTGTTCCTGCTCCTTCAGTAAGCACTGATATCGAAATGGCAAGTTTAACTGGTACTGGAAAAGAGCAAGCAAGTGGTGGTGCTTCGAGTGACGGAATGGTTGTTCATTATATCGAAAAGCCTATATCTATATTTGGAAAGAAAACTTCTACATATACAAAAGTACACAAGTTTATGACATTTGGATTAGCTCCAGCATTTTGTGCAGGCAATAATAATGATATAGCTCAAGGAAATGTTTGGTTAGTTTCATATTTAGCAGAAGTTCCATGCCATATTCCTGCATTTTTTTTAAATCAATCAGAATTTGATTTGATTCCAAGTGGAAGTAAAATTACAGATGTAGACGTTGAAGTTATATATAGAGGCTCTACTATACAATTTGAAACAAATGCATCAAGTACTGGATTAGCAACTTTAAATCAGATAAATGATATTGCTGTCGCTCATGGATTAAATAGAACAGGTTGGGGATCTAATGTTTCATTTACAGCATTTGATGCTACACAACCTATGGTACCTACTGCTATTGCAAAACCAGACTATCAAGCATCTGGTACATATCCTGGAATGGTAACAGATTATTATTCTGGTAACAACGATACGAACGCATTTTTAAATATTATTCCAAAACATCAAGTAGGAAGACATGCCTTTTTATATAATTATTGGGCACAATCTGCTAGAACTGGAAATGCTACTACAGCTGCTTTTAGACAATTTGGTGGTTGGCCTTGTTTAGCTGAAAAAATTAAACAAATGGATGGAAAAACAGTTGTTAATCAAGTAGTTGCTTCTTATAATTATAAACCTAAAGTAGCTCCAATTAAAACACCGCTTAAAGCACAAGGTCATGGATTACCATTTCCACAACAAAATACTACAATGGAAATTCCTGGAGTAAATAATTTTGTAGGTGGTAGATCATCAAACGTAACAACTGCAAACGTAGTACCCACATCGACAAATCAACAAGTGAATTCTACAAGTGAAACTGTATACAACTATAATAATAATACTATGCCAACATTTGATATTTACACTCCAATTGAAAAATCTCAATATATGAAGAGTGGATTTTGGGGAACCATGGAAGGTCATATTCAACCATCTTTACATATCGGTGTACAGCCTGTTCCTGCATTAACCACCACTGCTTTATTAGCATCTCAAGCTCAGTTTAATAATTGGACTGATACAAGAGCATATTGGGAAGTTGTTGCTACAATGACTGTTGAAGAATATCAACCAACTGCTTGGCCGTTTGCTACATTAGCAAATGTACCACAGGGAGAAGTTATGCAAATAACCAACTTGGCGAATCGTCCATCTGCATTAGTAGATCCAAGAAATGACGGTGCTACTTTTGCTGGATTATACCCAATAGGAACCCCATCATTAGAAACATAATTTATATTTTATAAGATTAAAACTTTATTTTATATTTTAATAAAATTTGAAAAAATGACAATGGATATGGTTTTAATTTATAATCTTTCAGAAAAGGTGCAGTTTTCCATTTATACTGCTTAATTCTATCTTTAAAAGCATCATCGCTCATAAAATTTACGTGATTATTAGTAAGTATTATAATAGGTGTTCTCTTTACATGAGTATCACCCAACATCTTAACTCTAACCTTGGTGTCTCCTCCTTCAAACAAAGTTTTCAAATAATCTGTCATGCTTGATTCATAATTCGGCTCATTCCATAGAATAATTCTACGGTTGGCAGCATCTTGAAAAGCAAAATTATTTGATTTGTTTGCAGTGCCCAGTTGCCCAAGATTTAAACATAATGTTAATAATGTATCAAAAAAGAAATTTTTACCGGCAGATGGCCGAGAATGAACTAAAAATGTATTACACTTTATTTCAGCATATGGTCTATTAGCAGGTTGAAAATCAACAACATTAACTAAATGTTGTAAAAAACTTGCTATTGCTACTTCATCATCATCAAATTGAAATTTTAGTAATCTATCCAAAAGTGAAGTAGATTCCTCAAGAGAATAATATACTTTTGATCTTGAAAATATATATGAATATTCTTCTTTTGGTAATTTATAATCAAGTTGTGATTTATGATCTAAAATATCCTCACTATCATAATTTTGTAAAACTGTGTTATATGCCTTCCCCATTAAAGTATTTCCATTAGTTTTTTCATACATTAAATAAAATTCTCTTAAAGTATAATTGTTAATCTTATTTGCCCAAAATTTAATGGCTTCATTAACTCTATTTGAATTGTCAGGGTCCGTTAAGTAGTCATCTTCTAAGAAACATTTTTCATTTTTTATACCTTCTAACGGGCATATGGCCGTCCTTTCCAATAAGTCTGATACTTTCCTCGATATGATTTGCCATTTCGTTGGTTTTCCTTTTTTATTTTCTTGCATTTGGGTTTCGTATCCATTTCGTCGTTTGCGGCTTGAATTACTTGGTCCACTAAATTCTTCATCGCGCTCTCCGTATCGTATGTTATGTCTAAGCGAGTCGTCCAGTGATCCCAACATGTTCCATATCTTTTCTTCCACTTCTTCCCATTGTACACCTTCAACTGTAAGTAAAAACATGCAATTAGAATAAATTATACTATTTGCATACTGATACTTACGATTATCCTCCAGTCTTTGACGTCTTCCTTCAATCCACGCGTCTTTTCGACCCCCTTTACAGAAGAAGAAATATATGACTGCATCGAGAAAATCTCTTCGTCTCCACTCTCTGAGGTTGCTTCTGTACTTGTATCCTGGTCGGAGGTTGCCACATGGGATCTCTTTTCGCCACCTGCACTTACATTGGGAGCTACTAAAGGCGCAGGAATGGATGATGTGGACATGATCGTCATCAAAGCTGAATCCGAACAAGTCTCTTCTGAATAATCCTCCTTGTTCAACGAGATATTGATATAGAATATCACGTTCTCTATTATCTGAGAAGACAATGACGTTTGAAATGTAAGTGCCAGAAGATGACCAATCTTTTGATATAATTTTTCCAAGGAAGTTATCTCCGATCGGCTTGAACAGTTCGACCAGGCTCTCGTAACTTTCTGGATAAGTATGCTCAAGTTTTCGTAGTGGAAGATATCCGTAGCTGAAGACTCGTTTTTTGCTAATGCTATCGCCCTTGTTATTGTCAAGTACCACCACCCAGGAGTCCATAACGCCTTTTCTTGTTGAAACGATTCAGCCACTTTCTCGAAGTAGGACTTGAGTGTAGACATGTCTCTTTTGCAATATCGTAGAGTGGTTGTCTACAGTCACTGCAATAGTTCGACCTGTCTTGATAAAAGTTGTCGCTTAAATGAATCAAATGTATATAACTTCGTGTTAAATATAAATGTTCGTTTTCTATCGTAATTTCTCTGTATTTTTCGAAACAATTTAAACAAAACCAATGTGCCGTATTTATTGGTTGATATCCATGAAACACTACTTGTATATGTCTGTTATAATAATCAACACTAAAAGCCGACATTATCTTTACACAATAACATCACAAAACATAATTCTTCGTAACAGTCACCACTAATATATAACTGCCAATTTGGCAATGTGGTTAGTTCAGTCCTATCTGCTTTAATATATCTTTTAATATAATGTTCACTACACAATTCACGTAAACTTTTCGGTTGATAAGTATTAGTTTTTAATAAGAATTTTTTCAACATACTCTTTATACTCTTTACATTTGCAACAAGTGTTTCTCTTTACCGAATAAACTATAGTATACCGAATGATATTATTTGGTATAATAACACAATTTCCACACACTGTCATTACAAAATTGAAATACAATAGTCCAACTCTTGAATATAAATATGACGAATATCGGGAGCGTAATCTCTATTGTTCCAACTAAATTTGAATGTATATGTATGATGAAGCTCTTTGTTATATCCCTTTTCAGCCAATTGTTGTTTAATTAATGAAGCACTTTTTTTATAAGAACCAATAATCTCTCCTCTCTTCACGAATGCTAATGCTCTTCTATGTTCGTCTACTGTAATTGCTTTATTATCTGCGTACGTGTTAGTAGTTTTAAAGTCTTCTGTAAAATATTCTGCCATAACTTAAAAACTTTGAAACTTTATATGATTTTTTTCCTCAAATCTTGCAATTATTTCTCTGATAATATTCCAAATTTCTGGATATGAATTTGTTTGTTCAAGAATTTCAAATAATAAAACACTTATTAAATACAATTCTTGGTCTTCCATATGCGCTTCGCCTTTCGGTTGCTTGATACCATATGAAATGATGTGGTGGAAGAAAATTGTATGAGGTCTCTTGAATTCATATGTGAATGGAAACGAAGCCTCTTATGACGACTGTTCAAGAAACATTCGAAATATATGTGATGTCTGTTCAAGAAACATTCGGGTCTTATTACTATAGACTTATTTAGGTCTGTTGCCATAAGATTTCATGACGTCACAGGTCTGTTGCCAGGTCTATTGCCATAAAACTTTAGGTCTATTGTCATAAAATTTTTTTAAGTCTATTGCCACAAAATCCTCGTCGTGAGCTGGATACTTGCCCATATCATTATATGGTCAACGAAGTTAAGTCTTTCGACTAGTCAGTCGAAGACCATATAAATGATATCCCCCACCACCACAACAACCACCAAAAGGGAGGGGCAATGGGCAATTCACTAACGCGATCCTGTGTTGCGGCCCATATTTATCCTTATAAGGAATCCCGGGATTTTTCGGTACGGGCCGCGAATTTAA
>NW_013955486.1:0-204 GCF_001266775.1 Austrofundulus limnaeus
TTCCTACACGAATCACTGACCCCAAACGCACTCGCAATGCAAAGTCAAAGGGGGCCTACAGCTCCATTTTTGTGCGTTAATTTTGGCACCTACGAAGATCCTATCCAAGCAAGCTTGGGCTCATTCTTTTCGCATTAAAAAGACCTACACAACGGCACCAAGCTTGCCCAGATGTGACGTTCCTACACTCACTGACCCCAAACA
>NW_013955486.1:1140-1671 GCF_001266775.1 Austrofundulus limnaeus
GTCAGGACCCTGTCCTGACTAAGTGTGTAAAGGTTAGAGTCCTCACCCTAACCCTAACCGGTCCAGTTACCTGAAAAATGATGAAAAGCAATATTTGCTGAAGTTTTACAAATCAGAAAAAGCTTTCAAAAATCCAAAACTAAGTTTTAATTATTCTGTTATTGGTGAAGAACAATCTATTCCAGGATTTGAAGAGTCTAGGTTTTGTGGTTTTGTAGCTGGACCAGGTCTAGTGTGGTCCAGATGCACAAAAACGATCAAAAACTAAATTTGATGAAGTTTTACAAATCAAGAAAAGTTTTCACAAATCCCAAACTAAGTTTTAAATATTCTTTTAATAATGTAGAATAATTTAGTCCAGGTTTGAAGAGTCTAGGTATTGTGGTTTCGGAGCTGCAAGCGGCACAATTAACTTGCAAAATTGGAGCTGTAGGCCGCATGTTCATGTTCAATGGGCCACCACGGGTCACAGGAATGATCCAGAGTGATCAGGTTATAGAGACAGGTAGATGTAGTTGTGCTGAATAAACT
>NW_013955486.1:2671-3901 GCF_001266775.1 Austrofundulus limnaeus
ATCGTAACTACAATTCAAGATATCTCAAACGGAATTATGACAAGTCAAAATTACATTTTCAGATTCCAACACAGATATCTAAAATTGTGCATAGACCCCCCTGCTGCCACTTACTGTAGCTGTCCAAACAGTTGCCTGTAGAATTTTGCATGGCTGCAATGACAGGCAAATTATTTGTGTTTCTTAGTTCAGGTTAAGCACAAACTACCGTGCTAAAAATTGTGTTAAAAACATCAGAATTTGAGCTGGACTGACCTGACACTGAAGACCACTCAGCAGTAAATTAAAGTAAGGCTCAATAAAGGCTAAAACATCTTGGAAACTCTCCATCAAAATGTTATGCAAGTCTGTGACATTTTGACTAGTCAGAATAATTAATTAAGATATCTTGAATATCATTTTGACCAGTCGAAATGTTTATTTAAGATATCCTAAATAGAAAAGAAGTCTAGATGAAAAAATATTTAAGATATTTCCAATTCATTTGCACGAGTCAAATCTTATGTCTGATATCTATAAATACATTAAATATATCTTTAATTTTAATTATGACTTGTCAGAACAAAAAGAGAGATATCTTGAAAGCTAAAAATGACTCAGCAAAACTAATTTAGAGATATATATTATAATTTTGACTAGTCAAAAATCCTTTAAAGATATCTTAAATTTGGAGCATACATACAGCTTAATGGTAAATCTGACATTATTCAGTCAGAATGTAGAGATATCTCAATTAATTGATATGATTAATCATAAAACAATTTCATTTATTTGCAATCAAAAGTGTGGTGAAGCCCATTTTATGTTAAAATGGCCTGCCAAAGAGAGTCAGAGAAGGAGATCCACAGAGCTTTGTTCTCAGTAATAAGAGCGTCGCTTCACGGTGAAAAAGAACTGAGCTGACAGGAAAAGCTCTCCATTTATTGGTCCAGACCTCACCTGTGGTCATGAGGTACGGATCCTGAACAAAAGGAGGAGATCCTGGACACAAGCAGGCCTTTTTTGTTGGGTTAGTTGCTCCTCTGCATCAAAAGCAGTCAGTTGAGGTTTGACAAGGATGCTAATCAGAAAACTGTTGTGTAAAAATAAGAGGTATCTGGTGACCTGTTTAGACTTTAAACAACATTTCTGTGACATGTCAGAGCTGCATGCTTTGATGTTTTATTTCTTCCCTGACTGACGAGACACAGGAGAAACGTTTTCGAGCCTCAGTGATCGCACCTCATTTTG
>NW_013955486.1:5336-6834 GCF_001266775.1 Austrofundulus limnaeus
GTGTGTGTGTGAGGGGGTGGATGATGTCCTGCGCATGAGTGGATGAGTGGGGAATCACCTCCTCCTCCTCGTTTAGCAGTAATCTGTCAAATTAAGGCCACTTTTATTTGCATTTTTCTCTCAAATCAAATCATTCCAGCTGACCTCCCTGCTCTGTGAAACAAAGCACAAACCACGTGACCTCATTTCCACCCGGGTCACGCGTGAAAACTCTGAGTCTGCGAGCAGATCCGGTTCAGTTTGGAGGGTAATGAAGAGGGGAGCTGCAGGTCTTACCTGTGGGTGTTTGACAGCTCAGGTGTGTTCAGGAGGTGAGTTCAGCTGAAGTGCTCCCAAACTTCTGCAGCAGGAGGAGCAGGGTCTCGTCTCTGATTGGCTGATGACTCATTGACAATTCAATTAACTTTATTTGCTCTTTAAATTTTGGTTCATTCAAACAAAAATACTCGTGCAATAAAAAAGGCTCTAACATAAGATTTTATAACATCACGGAACAGAAATTTTGTGTTTGTTATTTTGAATATTATTATTATTTATTTATTTAATTATTTTTTTCAATTGAATAACTTCTGCAGACGTTGTGTTATGTCCAAACATTCAGCTCATTCAGGAGATGGTGCTGTGATTTGGGGTTTTTGTTATTCATATTTTAAAAACTATTTAATTTTATTCACGAACATTTTCATTTATTCAGTTGCTCCAAAAACTAACTTTTGCAAACTTACTTTATTTCTTACTTACTTTTAGCCATTGTTGTGATCTGTTACATACTTTTAGCTATCATTTGCTACATTAGTCACACTTTTTTTTACTTTTTAGCTACCATTTTGCTGCCTTTTGCAAACTTTTTGTTACCTTTGCTAATTTAGCATTTGGTTTCAGCTGTTGTTTTGCTATTTTTAACTTTTTGCTAACCTTTGCCTTATAGCTCCCATTTGCTACATGAGCTAGACTTTTCCTACTTTTAGCTACCAATCCACTACTTTTAGCCTTTTGCTATTTTTAACCTTTCACTATTTTAGCCATCCTTTACTACTTTAGCATTTAGTCTGTTTCTTATNACCTACGAAGATGTTATCCAAGCAAGTTTGGGCTCATTCTTTTCGCATTAAAAAGACCTAGACAACGGCACCAAGCTTGCCCAGATCTGACGTTCCTACATGAATCACTGACCCCAAACGCACTCGCAATATAAAGTCAAAGGGGGCCTACAGCTCCATTTTTGTGCGTTAATTTTGGCACCTACGAAGATGTTATCCAAGCAAGTTTGGGCTCATTCTTTTCGCATTAAAAAGACCTAGACAACGGCACCAAGCTTGCCCAGATCTGACGTTCCTACATGAATCACTGACCCCAAACGCACTCGCTATGCAAATTCTATGGGGGCGTATAGCTCTAATTCTTTTAAATTTAACGATCACCTTGACCTTTGACCTTGACATATGTCGTCCGGGGGATCACCCTGAGCGCAATGATACGTTTGCCATGTCCGTAGGAC
>NW_013955486.1:7733-8330 GCF_001266775.1 Austrofundulus limnaeus
CCTTTGCTATTTTAGCATTTAGCTAGTCTGTTTCTTACATTTTAGGTACCATTTTGATATTTTTTTGCAGGCCTTTTGTTTTTTTTTTTAGCTTCTAGGTAGCCTGTGCTACTTTTAGCTACCCTTTAGTATTTAGCAAGAAAACAAATTTCAGTTAGAAAAACAACAAACAAATCTTGTTGGATATAAAATCAAACAGCAGCTTTTATTCTGACATTCTCAGGAACAAACACAAAGAAAAACTTTTCTTTACAACCAAAAGTTGTCATTCTGGTTACATCCTGTCCGATCGCTGCTGCTTTATTTGGTAAAACATCAGTTTGGTGACAAAAAAAGGGAAAAAAAGAAGGAAAGAATTTCCCTCTGGCTCTGAACTGGATTTTAGGGATTTTGGGGTCAAAGAACAAAATAGAACAAAGCAAACCGCCTGAAAGCTGAACTGATTGGAACAAAAGAAGATGCCTGGTGTAACTTCACCCCTCATACAGTGAAAAATGAATGATTTGACAGTTTTGATGCAGCTGAACCATAAATAAAGAGCGAACAGGTCATGGGTGTTTGTCATGTAACCAAATCACTGCAGTCATGTAACCAAAT
>NW_013955486.1:9195-9970 GCF_001266775.1 Austrofundulus limnaeus
TTAAATCTTAAACCTGACCCAAATATGTAGTTCCACCATTATAGGACCAAGCCTTGGACCCAAAAGGACGACTGGTCCTGATAAGATAGGTGTTCCTACCAGAACAGGCCCTAAAAAGGCAACAAAAACCCGGTCCACCATGACTTAGTCTACAGATTTCAGCTCTTCGTTGGACTTCTTCATGAGGGTGAGCAAGTCCTGTGACATAAAAAATGGCCTCTCGGTTGTTCCATCGTTGCGCTCCAAGTCCTCCACTGTGACATGAACAAGAGAAAGTTGAGCAACATTTTCCCAACACCATGCGCCAAACTATAGAGTGCACTTTAAAGTACTCATTGCAATGTTATGAAGACAGGTCCAAAGATAAATTAAGAAACAAAATCCACACTTTGTTCCAAGCAAAATATGTGACTGGCTGATAGAAAAAGCTTGTGTTTATTTACCTATAGAAACAGCCGAAATGACTGAAAATAGGTAAACATGAGTCCAAAAAGGAGCCACTGCCCTGCTCCTTCCACTGTATTTATTCTTGACAGCTGTCCTACTAATTTTTAACTTATCTTTCTCTTTTAGCAGAAAATTTACACTTAATATTTCTCCTGGACTCCTTGGCTGTTTCCACCATATTTGTTTACAGAAATATTTAGTCAGCTTTCAGCAGATTCAGAGTGCTTTGTTTACGTTGATTACATACCCACATTTCAGATTACACGAATACAAACTGCATCATTTGATATAGTTTAGCGTAGCAAGTTTGCAATGAGTACCTTTAAAT
>NW_013955486.1:10970-11831 GCF_001266775.1 Austrofundulus limnaeus
TACATACATACATACATACATACATACATACATACATACATACATACATACACTGTTTCTGTATTAAAAGAATAAGGTTTGTAGGACATTTAGTTGCAAATAATTATTTATTTGGTATGATTTATTTTTTTGTCCCAAAATTTTCTTCAGCTTTAACTTGAAATATTCACAAATCACAACCAAAGTCCAGAATGCTTACAGTTCACTTTAAAAGGAGGGGTCACAAGCCAAAAGTGACAATTAAACCAACATAGATGCGTAAAACTGCCCTTTAGGGACAGTTACTTTAACTTTGCTGTCTTGGATCATATGTTTGCAAACACTAAACCATCCTAACAGTAGCATGTTCACCCATGACAGAACTACAGTATAATGAATAAATACATTCACTTGCAGTAGAGATTTACACTCAGTAAATATGGAATGTCATCAGTAAATCTAGTCTTTCACAGCGTGACAAACGAGAAGAGAAATACAAAAGCGTCCAGACACTTAAAGATGTAAGTTGCGAGCAGTCAGAAGGCCATGTTAACGTCATGCAGCAGAAAGACTTGGGGAGAGGAAAGAACGAGGCAAGTGGGGCGTGGGGGTTTGTAAACATGAGAGGGGCTTGGAGAAGGGGGCGGGGTCATAATTTCTGCATCTTGGCCACACAATCACACCACTTACGTCAAATACCAAGGCAAGTAGGTGGAAATACAATATACGGACTCACATCTTGGTGAGGACCTCAACAAGACTGAAGCCAGAAGATACATAAGATACAGACACTATTTATTTACACAAGTTCCATATAAAAGAAAAAGATCCAGTTATTTTTAGAGCGTATCAAATGTGTTGGAAACATTTTGGCGTCAGCTG
>NW_013955487.1:0-1463 GCF_001266775.1 Austrofundulus limnaeus
CCATCCATCCATCCATCCATCCATCCATCCATCCATCCATCCATCCATCCATCCATCCATCCATCCATCCATCCATCCATCCATCCATCCATCCTCTTCTGCTTATTCTAACTTGGGTCAGGGGCAGCAGCTTGAAAAGACCTCTCTTTCCCCAGCCACCTCTTCCAACTCCTCCGGGAGAACTCCAAGACATTCCCTGGCCAGTCAAGGGACATAGTCTATCCAGTGTGTCCTGGGTCTTCCCCAGGGTCTGTTTCCAGTCAGACATGCCTGAAGCAGGAGGCATCCTAACCAGATGCCCAAACCACCTTAACTGTCTCCCCTTGACGTGGAGGAGCAGCAACTCTACTCTGAGTCTCTCCTGGATAACTGAAATTTCCACCCTATCTCTAAGGGAGAGCAGACACCCTGCAGAGGAAACTCATCTACGGCTTGTATTCGTAATCTCATTCTTTTGGTCACTACCCAAGATTCAAGGCCATAGGTGAGGGCAAGAAGGTACGAAACAGAGACTTTCTTCTTTCAGCTCCCTGTTCACCACAACAGACCGATACAGAGTCTGCAAAACTGCAGAAACTGCACTGATCTGTCTATCAGTCTCACACTTCATTCTTCCCTCACTCATGAACAAAACCCCAAGACGCTTGACATTCACTTGATGCGCAATCTCACCCCCAACACAAAGAGAGCAATCCACCCTTTTCTGACTGAGGACCATGGACTCAGATTTGGAGGTTTTATAGTCCTCATCCCAGATGCTTCACACTAAGCTGTGAGCCACTCCAGTAAAAGCTGGAGATCACGGTACGATGACGCCAACAGAACCACATCATCTGCAAACAGCAGAGATGGAATCCTGAGGCCACCAAACAGGACTATCTCCTTCTCCTAACTGCACCGAGAAATTCTGTCCATGTAAGTTATGAACAGAACCTGTGACAACGGGCAACCCTGGAGTCCAACTCTCACTCTGAAAGGGTCGGACATACTGCTGGCAATGAACCGAACTCGAACCACTTGCATAGGAACTGAATGGGCTGTAACAACAGACCCACAATCCCATACTTGTGTAGCACCCACCATGTCTTCTCCTAGTCTACAATACACATGTAGAGAGACAAACTCCCAAGATCCCTTGAGGTCACCAGTGGGGGTAAAGACCTGGTCCAGTTTTCCATGGCCAGGACAGAACCCACAATATTAATCCTGAATCTGAGTTTCGACCATCAATCAGACTCTTTCTCCTGTACTCCTGGAAAAACCTTACTGAATAGGCTAAGGAGAGTGATGCCCCTGTAATTAGAGAAGACCCTCTGATCTCCCGTTTTGAAAAGGGGAACCACTACCCCAGTGGCACTGCCACCAATGTCCATGTGATGTTGCAAAAGCGTGTCAACCAGGACAGCCCTACAACGTCCAGAGCCTTGAATAAATTAGGGTGAATCTCATCCACTCCTGGAGCC
>NW_013955487.1:2604-4102 GCF_001266775.1 Austrofundulus limnaeus
GACTTGTTCTCTTCAGGAAACACAAAGGTACAGTTCATTTTCTCCTGAAGTAAAGATGGTCAAGTAAGGATTAGTTCTATATGATAAGATAATGTTAAGGAACTATTATGATTCCAATAAAAAAGGAAATTGACTTTTTTGTGGAGAACTTTAAGACCAAAACAGTGAAAACAAAAAAGTTGGTCAGTAACTATAAAAATGACCCAACAAGTTTACAAAATCAAACAGACTTTTTAGTTTAGTCCATATTGATGTCTGAAATAGTCTGTTTTTAAATCTTGTGATGATAAATTATTGAGTTTTAAACATTTTGGTCAAAGTTTAAAAATGTTCTGTGATCTCAGACATTATAACTGAATATCCTGGAGACAAACTGTGTTGTGAATGATTATCATACTACAACACAGGACTGACATGTAAAGTGTATAATGCAGAAACAATGAACAAACCAAAAACAGACCCTCCTGTGCAGAGAGAACCAGAATCAGGTGCAGAGAAACATGAACTAAACAGAGGAAAACAAAAAAAGAACCAAAAACAAGAAAGTGAACAGAATTCCAACAAACAAATGTACAATGCTAATAACTCTTCGAGTTATTAGTTATTTGAGGAAAACTCTTTGAGTTAATCATTTTCAGCACATCTGTTTCAGTTCCTTTTTTGTGAACTTTCAGTTGCAGCTGATGCAGTTGACCCTGATCAGGTGACTTATGCTGTGGTCAACAACAAGAAGAAAGGTATTTTTATTTTATTACAATTAACTGTTCAAAATGTGAACTAAAGCATCAGTTCTGTGGTTCAGGTTTTTAGTTTAAATACTTTGCTATTTTGTTAATAAATTATGATCTCAATTCACACTACCTAATCAACTTACTAAAGCTATAGCTTTAACTGGAGGAATGCATATTGCCCATTACATCACACACCAAAGTTGTAAACTAAGGTTTCATCAGATCTGCTTGTGTTGAATGTATTTGTTGCAGATGACTCTCAGCTACTACCACACAGAATTTTACCTTAATATCTGTAGAAATAACTGAGTTCAATTCAGGGGCGGAGCCGAAGGAGTGGCTGGGGTGGCAAGTGCCACCTCTTGCATCTGACTGGCCACCCTAGGTGCCACCCCCAAACAGTTGACAAGTGGGTGGAGACTTTGGATTTCAGTATTTTTTAAATGTTGTTCTGATACACTGTAATGCATACATTTCAGCTGTAAATGTAAAAGAAGCTGATTTATAGCCTTTTGTAAAATTAGCATTAGCATTAATGGTTAGCTTGATTGGCTGCTTGGATTAACACTGACAATTGGCAAGTGATCAATCTTGGCTACACCACAACAGATTTCATCTTAATTTATCTTTAAATGGCTGAAATTTGGGGTGGCTGTGGTAGAGTGATTAGGGTAGTCGACCTGGAACCGGAAGGTCGCCGGTTCGATTCCCATCCAGTCGACTCAGTCGTTGTGTCCTTGGGCAAGACACCTTACCTGCCTTGCCTA
>NW_013955487.1:5102-6429 GCF_001266775.1 Austrofundulus limnaeus
CTCATGAACAAAACCCCAAGACACTTGACCTTCACTTGAGGCAAAATCTCACCCCCAACACAAAGAGAGCAATCCGCCCTTTTCTGAGGACCATGGACTCAGATTTGGAGGTTTTATAGTCCTCATCCCAGATGCTTCACACTAAGCTGTGAGCCACTCCAGTAAGAGCTGGAGATCACGGCACGATGATGCCAACAGAACCACATCATCTGCAAACAGCAGAGATGGAATCCTGAGGCCACCAAACCGGACTCTCTCCGCCCCCTTACTGTACCAAGAAATTCTGTCTAAGATAT
This sequence comes from Austrofundulus limnaeus, assembly GCF_001266775.1. Classification (NCBI taxonomy): domain Eukaryota; kingdom Metazoa; phylum Chordata; class Actinopteri; order Cyprinodontiformes; family Rivulidae; genus Austrofundulus; species Austrofundulus limnaeus. The sequence continues at coordinate 5,399 of NW_013955487.1, forward strand.
GAACAGAACCTGTGACTATGGGCAACCCTGGAGTCCAACTCCCACTCTGAAAGGGTCTGACATACTGCTGGCAAAGAACCGAACTCGAACCGCTTGTATAGGAACTGAATGGGCTGTAACATCAGACCCACAATCCCATACTTTTGTAGCAACCCCCATGTCTTCTCCTAGTCTACAATACACATTTAGAGAGACAAACTCCCAAGATCCCTTGAGGTCACTAGTGGGGGGGTAAAGACCTGGTCCAGTTTTCCACAGCCAGAACAGAACCCACAATATTCCTCCTGAATCTGAGGTTCAGCCATCAATCAGACTCTTTCTCCTGTACTCCTGAAAAAAACCTTACCGAATAGACTAAGGAGAGTGATGCCCCTGTAATTAGAGAAGATCCTCTGATCTCCCAATTTGAAAAGAGGAACCACTACCCCAGTGGCACTGCCACCAATTTCCATGTGATGTTGCAAAAGCGTGTCAACCAGGACAGCCCTACAACATCCAGTGTCTTGATGAAATGAGGGTGAATCTCATCCACTCCTGGAGCCCTGCCACCATGGAGCTTTTTAACCGCCTCTGCAACTTCAGCTTCAGTTATGGCCGGACCAATCCTGAAGTCCTCAGATTCTGCTTCCTCCATAAAAGATATACCGGTGGGAATGAGAACGTCCAAGAAATATTCCTTCCACCGCCCGACGACATCACTGGTTGAGGTCAACAGCACTCCACCTTCACTGAGCACAGTGTTAATGAAGTGCTGCTTCCCCTGCCTCAACAGAGGGAAACAGCAGAATCTCCTCAGAGCCAATCTAGAGTCTTTATCCAAGGCCTCGCTAAACTGTTCTCACGTCCGAGCTTTTTTCCTTGGCAACAGCAGAGCTGTGGCTCAGATGACACGACTACAAAGTCAATCATTGATCTGTGACATATGTTGTCTTGTTGCCATGTGCACTTATGGGAACCTTGATGTTGGAAAATGGTGTTTATGGTGGACAAACTGACTATAACCAAAGTTCAACAACAGAACATCACTTGGG
>NW_013955487.1:7429-8809 GCF_001266775.1 Austrofundulus limnaeus
TCTACAGTCCCTTATTTAATCATTGGGCCATTGGATGCAATTATAAAATGGAAATACAGAGTTTTTACAGAGGATGACAGGCAATTAAAACTTAGTAACCAGGGAAACTACTGGCGGGCCAAATCAAATATCTTGACGGGCCAATTTTGGCCCACAGGCCCCACTTTGGGCACCTCTGATTTAGATCTTTTCTTTTTTGTATTAGCTATGATTGCGCAAATTTCAGCTAAATATTTTGTAAAACAGCAGAAATAACTCTATTTAGAAGTAGCTGTGGTGGCCATCTTGAATTTTCCAATTCAGGATTCTTTTCTTTATTTGTATGTGCCCCTCCTCATAAAAATAAGTAAATAAAATAAAACATCTGTGCAAACCCTTGCAAAAAAAGTCAAGCTCCGCCCCTGGTTTAGGTAATCTTTGTGTTTAAGGTCAACTATCTGTGGCGGCCATCTTGAATCAGGTTGACTTTAAAAGTGAACCAGTTGTAAACGTCCTGCCTACTGATAGACAGCAGCAAAAATAACTAATACTTTTTTAAGTACATGAATTAAATTTAAGTGCTATGTTAGCCTAGTACTGTCTTTAATTACACCACAAATTACTAAAATATTTTCAAATACACATCTGCAGCCTAACCTAACCACGAGCTGCAACAAACCACTTTACAATGAGTTTATTTAAACATCAGCACAAGTCAATAAAGTCAGTTTAATTAAATGTTGTTGTATGAGGTGAAATTTCTACATAGTTTCCCTTCAAAATTTTAATTTACTGATAAAACATTCAGAAGACGCCAAGATCATAACTTAAACTGCACTCTGTCCAGTTTATAAAGTTTAGATCAGGGGTTCTCAAACCTTTTGGGACTTGGGACCCCTCACAAAGGTGAAAATTTTCCAGGGACCCTCTCATAATCCCCATGCTGTTAATGCAAAACAATTTACTACTATTTTAAGCTCTAAATGCCATGGTAATATTATTATTCTTATTTTGGTTTGGTATATTTGCTTTACTAGTGCATTATTTCCCATATGCATTTTTTAGACCCCTGGGGGTCCTGAGACCCCCGTTTGAGAACCGCTGGTTTAGATATATTAATCTGAATTTAATGTGGATTTCATTTGATTCAAATGGTTTTGTTTCAGATCCAGAAGTTTCCACATCCAGATTTACAGAGGAAAATGTCATCTATACTGTAATCAACTAAAACCAGACAGAAAAAAAAATACATGAAATAAAAAAAAGAATATTTGCTGCCTTGGATCTTTTAATCATCACAGGAAAGTTTGAGATCAAACTAAAATGTTTTGTGTTTTTTTAAATACTGATGTGATGGAGAAGTGATCAGAGTAGAACGAAGAGGACTTTTTCCTGTGGTTT
>NW_013955488.1:0-1103 GCF_001266775.1 Austrofundulus limnaeus
GTTGTAGAGCCTAACTATGGGTTCTAAGATTTTATTTGTTGTAAGAGACCAAATAGAAACGCGAGAAAGAACTAGATCTTGTTCCCAAAGCAGTGACATACCTGGCATTAGTGTTATGCAAAGTGACTGAATTAAGCTTTTGATTTTCCTCGACATTTGGCAAAAATGGACACAGTTCTGTGAATTCTGAAGACTGTCGTGATAATCGGAGCTGGATAACTCAATAAGCGAAACATGCTACTCTGAGCAGATACAAAGCATGTGCAAATGCTGAATAATGATGAAGTTTTGCATTGCAGCCCATCCCCCACCTTTTCTACTGTTTGACATTTATCTCTTCCCTACACTAAGAGACCCACAGAGCAAGACTAAAAGCTGTTATTGCCAGATTCTTTTCACCTAAACCATGATGCTCAGGTAAACATTCAGCTAGCATTAATCAAGGTGAGAGTGGGACGGTCAAAAGGATCGAAACAACAAAGAGATCAGACTTGACAATACCCAGAAGGGGCCACGAAGTGGACCACAAATCACTCATATCTTTCATGAGATAAAAGACTTGTTTTCTCCCAGCCAGTAAACACAATTATGCTTTGGAACATACTCTCAGAAGATCATTCACAACAAATCGTCATCATCTCTAATTATGTGCAATATAAGCAGATAAGAGCTATGCCCAAGCAATCTGGTGCTCTATTAGATTTGTAAGAAGCAGTGCTCAAAATCTGAATCACCTTATTCAACAAGCAGCCCATAATCAATGTGCACGAATTTCCATTTATGACAGTAGAAGAGGGAGATTTGGGACAAAAGCAGGTGATATATTAAACGTTGCATGATGCTGTGACCACAAATGACTGTTTGAATCCATTTAAGGCAAATTAGTGTTTGAATATATGCTAAATACATTTTGAGGAACAATATTCTGTCTTTGTATTAATCAGATGAACTAACTGGCTCTAATAGATGAAGGCAGAGAACTTCTGACAAAATAAATAAATAAAAAGGCCTCATTTGAAAAACTTGTTTTCAAGTTTAAGAGTTTTCATAATCATTAGAGGTGTCCCGATACCGATACCAGTATCGGTATCGGATCCGATACC
>NW_013955488.1:1738-2248 GCF_001266775.1 Austrofundulus limnaeus
CTGTATGTTCAATCTGAACGGTTCATCTTTCAATGGACGATATGGGTCTGGCAGCATCTTTCCATGTATTCAAGAGATGACAATGAACGCCCCAGGTGTGTGTTGGGAAACAGATATTTTTTTACAGTGTTATTGAACGCAACAGACTTCAGAGGCATCAGTGCATCCAAAACTCTGCAGCTAGGCTCTTGATTAGAGCGCACAAACACAACCACACTACCCCTACTCTCCACTCTCTCATCTCCACCAGGTTTGAACACAAAGATTTCCCTCCTGAAACACCGATACATCTATAGACATGCTTCCACCTGCCTCAAAGAACTCCCTAATCTACAAAAACCAACTCAATCACTCCACGCCAACCACTCAAAACTTCTTCATCTACCCAGAACCATACTGAGGACCATGGGGGATGGGGCCTTCTGTGCTGCCGTTCCATGTCTTTGGAACCACAATTATGGGGCGCCGTTTGAAAAGTTACACTGCCAAAAATTACCAGCAATTTTTAGC
>NW_013955488.1:3094-3939 GCF_001266775.1 Austrofundulus limnaeus
TTATTATTGTCATTAGTGATTATCTCAATTTCGGCTAAAAGAATTGACAAAATCCTACACACTGTGCCTTTAAAACATAAAAAGTCATAAATCCCTAAAACAAAATAGGGAAATATGTAAAAAAGGTGTCCATATTGGTGGTCCTGAAGGGCTTTAGATTTGATTGGGAAGGGCTAATTTGCCTCACTTATCCAGGAATAGTCGAATCAACTTGCAATTAGAAGTTAATTCCAGCTGACTGAATGAAGCAGGACGACTATGCAGATGGGAATTTGTCTCAAGCTGAACGTCTGCACATGATTCTAATTTATCTGTCTTGTCTGCACACAGTAAAATATATTTTATTTCATTTTTTCTTTGTCTGATGATTCAAGCACAATAGGTATGTTGTTGTCAGTGGGGAGATGTCCAGAAATCCAAAGTCCATGAAATGAAATAAAAAGGAGTGACAAAACAAAAATACAACAAGCCATAATTTTGAGTTGAATAATTTATCTTTCTTTTGTGCATTCTTTTCAAAAGCAATCTTCCCGTTTATTGACTTGGAATTAAATCCTTCCTCTGAATCGCAGTAGAGTTTATGTTTGCACGACTCTTTAATTTACTGTTTTCCGGTGGATAAGATTTCAACGATTAAATGTCTGAAGGAGCCTCAGCTCCTAAACACAGAGCTAGTGAGGTAGAAAAGAGAATAATAAAGGAGGTTTAAATTATTGATTGAGACACGACAGGCCTACTGTCCCTCAGAGCACACTTCATCAATATTTTCCATATGATTTAACCCACCACTGTCAGGACGTGTCCACACACACACACACACACACACACACACACACACACACACA
>NW_013955488.1:4582-5664 GCF_001266775.1 Austrofundulus limnaeus
GACCTTGATCAAAAAAAAAAAACTAAACCTGAAATGTGTTTTTGTGTTGCAATTGTTGAAATTTTTTGTTTGTTCTTAGTTGGAGGGTATTATTGGATATTTTATTGGTTGTCATATTTGTCAAAACATCAAAAATAAATGTTCAAATCATTTCTTTTTCTCATATTAAAAGATAAATTTCTCCAGTATAGGCCTTTCCAGACTTGTGCCTCAGATGTAAATACAAATTGAAGGTGCCATGAAATAATAATGGGTCACATTAGCACACTTTATAATGCACAAAGCTAACATTGGTAAAACACAGGGCTCGTGTTGTGCATTCCTTGAAAGTCGAATATTTAGAAGAATCCACTCAGACAGATACCCTGAGGGGTAGGGTGACCTCGATACTCTGATGGAGACGCTTGAAGACAAAAACAGGCTGTCCGTGCACTTCAAGAATTTAACAGACACACACACAGTGGGAATAAAGGGAGTTAACACATTTCATCGCACAGGTTATCTGTCATCTTTAATAATTGCTTTAGAATAAAGATCACAAGTTTAATTGGTATTACATTAAATGTGTTCATCAAAATAAATTGTTTTATCATTCTTTGTGACCAAAACGTTACACAGAAGAAGACTTAAACATCAGGATATATGTATATAATAATCTATTTAATGCCACTCTCAAACAATATTTCACTCCATTACCAAACACAGTTGGACACAGTCATAACATTAATGCCTGGGGTCTTTATTTATATATTTCCTGGCAAAAATAATATAAAAAAAACAAAGTGCTGTAAAACCACCACCTTGGTTCGTGCTTCACACAACACTACTGCACACCGCTGCTCCTGCTGGAGGGGTTCTGCTTTGACATTTCAACCAATCACATCTTGGTTGAACTCAAGATAATATATAAAGCTAAAATAAAGATGGATGCTTATTTAAACTGATTTTCATTAAAAAAAAATCTACTGTCCTTGGATTGTATGTGCTGCGCTTATTTTGTATGCTCAAGATTTTAAAGGGATCCCCGATTAGTTGTAACATTAGACTTTATATGATAAACATATACTTTAACTGTAAAATAA
>NW_013955488.1:6664-7710 GCF_001266775.1 Austrofundulus limnaeus
CTCCTAAATCACTCGTACGCACAACTTAAGAACAAATCTGTGCGTACCAACGGTTCTTGCATGAGGCCCAATGAATGACAACTTCTTCCAAAAGCAGTAATGAGCTTCAATTTCTGTCCAACACGTCTGATTCAGTGATTGAATTAACTTTTCAAATTATGCAGAAACCTGTTAATCAACAACAAATGTAGAACAGTTATGAATGTACTGGAAACTAAAGATAAAAAAAAAACATGTCCGGTGTGTAAACTAAAATAAAAGGTTCTTGATCAAACCTCAGTGTTCCCTTAATTCTAATACATGGCCTGATATACAGGTCTAACACGATTTATTTAATATGTACAATAAGGAAAAACAGCGAAAAGTATTTCCTGCATGCATCAGTTTCTCCATACATCACAACATCTCAGCCATTTTAATGCTGGCACATTCAGTCTGTTCATTACACCACAACGAGAGAAGACACAAGTTACATCTTTAAAAATGTTTTCAGCAACCTTCCATCGTCTCTTTGCAATTAACGACATCAAACCAAGTGTAAACCAACGTCAGCCTCGGTTTCAAGCTGCAGAGACACAATGCCTGTCAGCACCCAATTAGAGTCTAAGGGGCAAATTAAAACGAACACTAAGAAACTCCAATCAACAGTGACTCATTGATTTGGTGGCAGGCACATCATTGTCTTAAAATTAGAATTAATCAACACAGCAACGTCAAGTTTAAGGTCTGATTACAAGCTTGTAAGTAGCTGATGTGAGCTGCAAACTGATGGGTATGTGTTGTCTCACCATTCCTCTTTCCCCCTCTTTTTGCATTTACTGAAAGTTAAACTTGAGACAAAAAATGTTTTCACTTTATCAGTGGGGTGTAGAGTAACAAATATGTTATTTGTTCAGGGTCTTGTAAGAGCCTAATGCTTAAGAAAACAGCATACTGTAAAAAGATCTGATTTGTGTCTCTAATCCAGTGGTTCTTAACCTGGGTTCAATCGAACCCTAGGGGTTCGATGAGCCGGTCTCAGGGGTTCGGCGGAGCCTCTGCCGCGG
>NW_013955488.1:8710-9782 GCF_001266775.1 Austrofundulus limnaeus
GAAGAACCTGAGCAAAAGAACCTGAGCAGAAGAACCTGAGCAGAAGAACCTGAGCAAAAGAACCTGAGCAGAAGAACCTGAGCTAAAGAACCTGAGTTGAAGAACCTGAGCTAAAGAACCTGAGCTAAAGAACATGAGCTAAAGAACCTGAGCCAAAGAACCTGAGCAGAAGAACCTGAGCTAAAGAACCTGAGTTGAAGAACCTGAGCTAAAGAACCTGAGCTAAAGAACATGAGCTAAAGAACCTGAGCCAAAGAACCTGAGCAGAAGAACCTGAGCTAAAGAACCTGAGCTAAAGAACCTGAGCTAAAGAACCTGAGCAGAAGAACCTGAGCAGAAGAACCTGAGCAGAAGAACCTGAGCTAAAGAACCCGAGCTAAAGAACCCGAGCTAAAGAACCCGAGCTAAAGAACCTGAGCAGAAGAACCTGAGCTAAAGAACCTGAGCTAAAGAACCCGAGCTAAAGAACCTGAGCTGAAGAACCTGAGCAGAAGAACCTGAGCAGAAGAACTTGAGCTAAAGAACCTGAGATAAAGAACCTGAGCAGAAGAACCTGAGCTAAAGAACCTGAGCTAAAGAACCCGAGCTAAAGAACCTGAGCTGAAGAACCTGAGCAGAAGAACCTGAGCTAAAGAACCCGAGCTAAAGAACCTGAGCACAAGAACCTGAGCTAAAAAACCTGAGCAGAAGAACCTGAGCTACAGAACCCGAGCTAAAGAACCTGAGCAGAAGAACCTGAGCTAAAGAACCTGAGCTAAAGAACCCGAGCTAAAGAACCTGAGCAGAAGAACCTGAGCTAAAGAACTTGAGCTAAAGAACCCGAGCTAAAGAACCTGAGCTGAAGAACCTGAGCAGAAGAACCTGAGCTAAAGAACCCGAGCTAAAGAACCTGAGCACAAGAACCTGAGCTAAAAAACCTGAGCAGAAGAACCTGAGCTACAGAACCTGAGCTAAAGAACCTGAGATAAAGAACCTGAGCTAAAAAACCTGAGAAGAAGAACCTGAGCTCAACCTACATACATACACACACACACATACATATACAAACACATATACATACATACATACACAT
>NW_013955489.1:0-1389 GCF_001266775.1 Austrofundulus limnaeus
CACACACACACACACACACACACACACACACACACACACACACACACACACACACACACACACACACACACTACAGCTAATGATTCCCCCTTTAAACACACACACAGCAGGGGAAGGATCCAGCGGTTTGCGTTTATCTGTGGGTCACTCCTGAAGGTCCAGCAGCTCTTTTCAAAGCAAACATCTTGTCTTCTGACTGTTGCACAAAAGGCCAATTTCAAAGTCAAATTCCACTCAGATTCATGAGTGCTGTGTATGTTCTGGTTCTCCAGGCAGAAATTCATCAAAGCTCACTTAGCACAGAGGCTAGCTGTCTGCATGTTTCCACAGCCTCTCAGGGTTTGATACGAGCTTAAAGAGGCAGGAAGTGCTCCTGGTTGTTGGTCAATCAGAAAAACACATGGGKCACAAATGTCACAGAAAATAATATTCCACTATTATTGAAGTCAAAGTAAGGTGACAGAGTGAGGATTACCAGGTGATCTGCAGATGACCAGGTCAGCTTCATCTACTCATCTATAAAAACAACCTGGGTTTACCTCAACACATCCAGATAACTCAAACCTCTCCTGACAAGAATCAAAGCTTCCTTTTTCTGAAAATATGAGATGATGAGTGTAAAAATGTTGGATTGTTGTGTTAAAATCAGAGTTTTATCATTTGGTGTGTTTGTCATGAAACAGTCATGGTGGATCTGTGATGGATGTTCATTCATGCAAAATAAAAACTAAACAATCAGTGAAGAACAAGTCATCAGCTTAGTTAAAACGATCAGTTTCATTCACAACAGGAAGCTGTTCTCAACCTGTTCTCTGCTTCCTGACAGTCTCTGAGGGACTGACAACAGTTTGTAGTGACATCATTTCCTGTTTGTTTCTGTGTTTGTCCTACCTTTGACTGAGGTGTTGGGCGGGGGCCCCTCGATGCGCAGGTTCCACGGGGGGTCCCCCTGGTTGGCGAAGTCCCTCATCTTCAGGTAGCTGATGGTCAGCCTGATGATGGAGGCCTTGTCCAGCTGGCTGGTGATGGCGCCGGGCAGCGGCAGCATCTTGGCTAGTTCATAAAACTCAAAGTTCTCTTTTCCCCGCCGCGACCTTGCTGCGTCCCGGGACTTTTCCTTCCGGAGAGCCTGCAGCCTGGAGGCACAGCAAAGGACAAAAGAAGAGAGGAAATCAGATTATGAAGAGGAGGTGTCACGTTTGATTCATGGTGGACGTCTGCAGAGCAGGAGGAGGCAGGAGAAACCAAACATCACACAACCTTCTGCAACCAGCTATGTCCCAAACACAAACATGTACACTGTAAAAAATGAAATGTTGGATTTACTTAATCTTGTTATGTTACCTGGTTCAACTTAACTGAGTTGAGTAAATTCAAAGCAATATACCA
>NW_013955489.1:2389-5197 GCF_001266775.1 Austrofundulus limnaeus
TTCTACCTGACCACTGACTACAGGTTCTACCTGTCTACAGGTTCTACCTGACCACAGGTTCTACCTGACTACAGGTTCTACCTGACTACAGGTTCTACCTGACCACAGGTTCTACCTGACTACAGGTTCTACCTGACCACAGGTTCTGATCTGTTCCAGAAACCTTCCTGACTCTGACTGTACATCAATCATCTAGAAAATCACAGACCACCACACCTGTCGAGGCTTAGGGTCCAACCTGGACAGGTGAGGGTTCACACAGACGACCACACCTGGAACTAACAAAGAACTTCAGTAAAAACAGTTTTTAACTGAACAAAAATAGTTTTTTAATCCAGATTACTGCAGTATGAATACATTTGTACATTATGAGTACAAATACAGATTTTAATTATTGAAGTAAAAGAAAATCTAAAAATTATTTTTGTGAAATCTGCTTTTTGCTCTTTTCCACTTTAAATCCTGCAGAAAATAAAAATTTCCACATATTTAATTGTATCTGCTGTTTTCCTCAAACAACCTTTAATATTTACTTCATAATTTACATAAACTGGTTTATTGTAAGAGAACCAGATTATAATGATGGTAAGCTCTTAGATCTGGATCAGAGCCAGTTCTGGATTGAGRACTTGAGTTGAACTCATATTATATGAATCAATGAATTAAAGTAAAACATCTGCTTCAAGTAAAACTTCAGGATTTCCTTATTTTACATCAGTTTTGCTCAGTAAGTTCTTAAACGTCTGGAATATTTAAAGTTATAAACAGAAGCAGGTGTTTTTGATTCTAAAGACATCTTCTGACTTGCTTTAGCTAATCATCAACCAGCCGCTGATAAAACCTGTTTCCTCCAGAGGAACAGAAGAGGAACATCTGAAAGCAAGACCAGTTTTAGACAAACAAAACCAAAAGTGTAGCTTCAACACAGACACACACCACAGCTGCTAGCTCTACTGCTACAGGCACTGCTCAGACATTACCATGGTGAGGACGTATGCTGCTGGCCCGCCAGGTGAAGGGTCTTGGGCCGGGCGGCGGAGCAGCTGCCTGCATTAGACGGCCGCTCCCAGTAGGGGTCACTGTGGAACACAGAAACGTGGAGAGGGTCTTAAAGGACGGACGCAGGGAAGAAGAAGTGGAAGAAAAACAGTTCAAAGTCATATCTGAACATCAACGCTACGTTTGCTTCAGTCTGAAGATAGTTTTAGACATTTGAAGTGTTTTTAGAGATCAGCTGAACTCTTATTCTGAAGGACAACAGGAAGTTCTGACAGTTCTACGGGAGCAGTAAAAACTGCTTGTTGAACTGGTTCAAAGATTTACTTTCTGATGCGCTAGCTACTTGGCTAAAGCTTTGCTGACTTCCTTTTTGTCCTTCACAATAAGAGCACCAACAGATCTCTTGCTGATCTCCAATAAAATAAAGTAAATCCATATTTATGAGTTCTTCTTGAGAAAATAAACTGTAGGACATTTCAAACTCAGTGGGGAAAATAAAGACAAATAAAAACAGAATCTAGTCATKAACCTGGATCATTTTGTGTCAATTATTTTGTCAAACATTTTAAAAATGAAAAAGATTTATATATAAAGTTAAAGCTACTGTCTCCATGGTAACACACCAGTGTCTGTCACTCCCTGAGTGGAACTGGTTGAACTGGTCGTAACGTTTGCTCTGTTTTAGGTTAATTTGAACCATTTGAGTGAGTTTAGTTGTGAAGAGCTGAAGCTCAGTGAGCTGATGTGAGGTCACATCCTGCAGCAGAGTTTAGCCCTCACTAAAACTAAAGCCCAGGCTTCACATGCTTTTATTACATTTAGTTTAGTTTAAACTTTATTCATTTCATAAAAAACAGTTTTATGCACAATAAAAATAAAAGAAAATACAAATATAATGAAATGAAATAAAATTAAAGGAAGCAGAGAGAAGAAAATCATATAATATCTGACCATTTTCCTCAAGTATGAATTCAAACAATAAAGATCTTCAGTTAAAACAAAACAAAAACATCAAATCTTTCCTGAACAACTAATTATATTGTTACACTTTATCCTGTTTCATATTTTTCCAACAATCCAACCTTTATCATTGTCTTAAACATGTACAGTGATCTGGTCTTTTTAACATCATCTTCCAGATTATTGCACAGTCTGACTGCTTGGATTGAGCTGCAGCGTTCTTTTAAACAGCTTCTACATTTAGGTTTCATGAACATCTCTGTCCTCTTCAGATCAGAGCAGCTCTCTGTCTTTGGAAAGCTTTTCTGTGTTTTGGTGAGTTTTACACACAACTAACAGAACGTTATCATCAACCAAATCAGAACATTTCAATTATTTCAGTTTACAGAATAATTTATTAGATGATAATAGTWATGTTTTTGAGTGATAACTCTTATAACTCYTTTCTGCAAAATAAAAACAGGATGTGTAATAGTCTTACAWGTTTTACTCCATAATTCAACACAACACACCAAGTGTGGAACAATTAATGTGTTATATAACAAATACAGAGCTTTATCATTAAACAAGTGCCTTACTTTGTAAAGCAGTGCAATAGATTAACTAGTTTTATTGTAAAATAATTTATAAGAGGTTTCCATGTTAGTTTCTCATCAATAAACACCCAAAAACTTTACTTCACTGACCACTAATCTCTACACCATCAACTCTAAATGAAATATTAGCAGTTATTTGTCTTTTTGTTAATAATCATATAGTTACTTTTATCCAAACTGAGTGATAATTTGTTAAGTTTAAACTAGGGCTGTCAAATGATTCAAATTTTTAGTCTATTAATTCCAAGGTGGC
>NW_013955489.1:6197-7655 GCF_001266775.1 Austrofundulus limnaeus
ATTTATTTATTTTAAATTAAATTAAATTAATTATTTTGTATTTTTTGCAGTAAAAACAGAACTTCCTGACTCGGACTGTGATGTTGGACCTAAACCAGGACCAGTTGGTCCAGTTTGTCTTTAAACCCCACTGAGTCCGAGATGTCCTCCCGAACCTCGGTCCGTTCAGAACATCTGGGTTCTGATGGATCCGAGGGGATTGCAGAACCAGATCTGGACTAAAAACCCGTCCGGAACCTGCAGCCACAGGTCCGGATCCTCCGGACTTACCTTTGCTGGTAGGCGGAGATGCCCTGCACGCTCTGCGGGGTTCCGTTGGTGGCTCCGGGTACCTGGACCGGGACCCGACCCACCGGGGGTCCGGTCACCATGCCTCCGCCTCCTCCTCCGCTCCCGGTCCCGGATCCTCCGGCCGCAGAAGCGGTCACCTGGACGCTGAAATCCGGGAAGATCCTGATCATGGTCCTGGTCTCCGGTGCGCTCCCGGGTCTAGAACCGGACTGCTTTACTGGGTCTGCTCGGGTCGAACCGGTTCTTGATGGAGCGCGGATCTAAAGTGAAATCAGGTTCTTAGATTTTGTTCTCTTCTGGACTAACCTTCGGACCGGACTCTGTGGACCCGGGTCATGTTGGTTCCGGAGCAGAAATCAGAAAATAAAATCTGATTAAAGAAGAAAAACAAGAAAAACTAAAACATTTAAAAACATTTTCTTCTTTTTCTTTTTCAGTCTGCACTTCACAGATTCAGATGTCGGTTCTGGTCCCGGTTCTGGTCCCGGTCCTGGTCTCCTGCGCGCTGCGCTCAACAAACAGCTGATCCACAGATCAGGTCCGGAGCCTCCWGTTCACACCGGACCTCCCTGACAGAACAGCATCCCGTCCCCGGCTCTCCGGACCAGAACCGGCTGCAGGTGTCTGAGTGAGGAGGGGTCCGCGGGTCCGCGGGTCAGGGACAGAGGTTCGGTCCGGATCCAGCAGCGCCCGGAGTGTGTCGGTATGTGTGCGAGCAGCTGCGGGTTCGTCCTCACAAAGNTGTAAAAACACAAACATGTAAAAGCACAAACATGTAGAAACACAAACATGTAAAAACACAAACGTAGAAACACAAACGTAGAAACACAAACATGTAAAAACACAAACGTAGAAACACAAACATGTAAAAACACAAACATAGAAATACAAACATGTAAAAACACAAACATGTAGAAACACAAACATGTAGAAACACAAACATGTAGAAACACAAACATGTAAAAACACAAACATGTAGAAACACAAACATGTAGAAACACAAACATGTAGAAACACAAACATGTAGAAACACAAACATGTAGAAACACAAACATGTAAAAACACAAATGTAGAAACAAAAACATGTAGAAATACAAACATGTAAACACAAACATATAAAAACACAAACATGTAAAAACACAAACGTAGAAACACAAACATGTAGAA
>NW_013955490.1:0-504 GCF_001266775.1 Austrofundulus limnaeus
ACTGTAAGACAACCTGTCCTCTGAGATGACTGTAAGACAACCTGTCCTCTGAGATGACTGTAAGACAACCTGTCCTCTGAGACCTCTGTAGGACAACCTGTCCTCTGAGACGACTGTAAGACAGCCTGTCCTCTGAGACGTCTGTAAGACAGCCTGTCCTCTGAGACGACTGTAAGACAACCTGTCCTCTGAGATGTCTGTAAGACAACCTGTCCTCTGAGATGACTGTAAGACAACCTGTCCTCTGAGATGACTGTAAGACAACCTGTCCTCTGAGACCTCTGTAGGACAACCTGTCCACTGAGACATCTCTAAGACAACCTGTCCTCTGAGATGTCTGTAAGACAACCTGTCCTCTGAGACGTCTGTAAGACAGCCTGTCCTCTGAGATGTCTGTAAGACAGCCTGTCCTCTGAGACGTCTGTAAGACAAACTGTCCTCTGAGATGTCTGTAAGACAACCTGTCCTCTGAGATGTCTGTAAGACAGCCTGTCCTCTGAGACA
>NW_013955490.1:1504-3247 GCF_001266775.1 Austrofundulus limnaeus
CTCTGAGACGACTGTAAGACAACCTGTCCTCTGAGATGTCTGTAAGACAACCTGTCCTCTGAGATGACTGTAAGACAACCTGTCCTCTGAGACGTCTGTAAGACAGCCTGTCCTCTGAGACGACTGTAAGACAACCTGTCCTCTGAGATGTCTGTAAGACAACCTGTCCTCTGAGATGACTGTAAGACAACCTGTCCTCTGAGATGACTCTAAGACAACCTGTCCTCTGAGACGACTGTAAGACAACCTGTCCTCTGAGATGACTCTAAGACAACCTGTCCTCTGAGACGTTTGTAAGACAACCTGTCCTCTGAGACGACTGTAAGACATCCTGTCCTCTGAGACATCTGTAAGACAACCTGTCCTCTGAGATGACTGTAGGACAACCTGTCCTCTGAGACGTCTGTAAGACAACCTGTCCTCTGAGACGTCTGTAAGACAACCTGTCCTCTGAGTAAAGCTGCAGATGAACGAAGTTTTTATCTAAAATCTTTTTTCTTGTCTTTATTTTTGTTCTGTTTTATTTTGTCTTTATTTTCGGTCCAACATGAGACACTGAAGGTTCCTCTCTCTGCTGGACCACAAATAGATTTATTCAAACCTGATGAGGACCAGAGGATGTTATCTTTATGTCCCACCAGAACCAGAACCAGAACCAGCAGCAGAAGCAGACTGACCTGTTCACAGTAAAACTGCAGTCCTGGATGAGTCTGGGATCTGTCGTGGACCCAGCAGCTGCTAGAAGTTCCAGCAGTAATTAAAGACCACTAACATTTTAAATTAAAGACCACTAACATTTTAAATTAAAGACCACTAACATTTTAAATTAAAGACCTCTAACATTTTAAATTAAAGATCACTAACATTTTAATTTAAAGACCACTAACATTTTAAATTAAAGACCACGAACATTTTAAATTAAAGACCTCTAACATTTTAATTTAAAGACCACTAACATTTTAAATTAAAGACCACTAACATTTTAAATTAAAGACCACTAACATTTTAAATTAAAGACCTCTAACATTTTAAATTAGACCTCTAACATTTTAAATTAAAGACCTCTAACATTTTAAATTAAAGACCACTAACCTTTTAAATTGAAATGAATTAGCTGCAGCTCGTTAACCTTCAGATAAAATAGGTCACAGAGAGCCAGAGGTCCACTGTTCTTCCTGCAGACAGAACCTCCACAGGCTCACCCAGGATCCTCTGACCTGCACTTCCTGAACCACCAAGACCTCAGTCCAGACCCTCACTGGACCTCTCCAGGTTTGAGGCCTAGATCTGAGCCGGACTGGACCTGACCGGACCGGACTGGACCTGACCGGACTGGACCAAGGCTCGGTTCCTGACTGATGGTGGATGATGGATGGATATTTAGTAGAGATCTCTGGTCAGATCTGCTTGTTTGTTTCATTTGTGTTTGAATTTAGTTAATGTTTTATTTGTTTTAATGTTTTATTAGTTTTTATTTGTTTTAATGTTTTATTTTGTTTTAATAGTTTTTATTTGTTTTAATGTTTTATTAGTTTTTATTTGTTTTAATGTTTTAATTTGTTTTAATAGTTTTTATTTGTTTTAATGTTTTATTAGTTTTTATTTGTTTTAATGTTTTAATTTGTTTTAATAGTTTTTATTTGTTTTAATGTTTTATTAGTTTTTATTTGTTTTAATGTTTTAATTTGTTTTAATAGTTTTTATTTGTTTTAATGTTTTATTAGTTTTTATTTGTTTTAATGT
>NW_013955490.1:4183-4700 GCF_001266775.1 Austrofundulus limnaeus
CAGATCTCATCAGGTCTCATCAGGTTTCATAAGGTCTCATCAGGTCTCATCAGGTCTCATCAGGTCCCACCAGATCTCATCAGGTCTCATCAGGTCCCACCAGATCTCATCAGGTCTCATCAGGTTTCATAAGGTCTCATCAGGTCTCATCAGGTCTCATCAGGTCTCACCAGATCTCATCAGATCTCATCAGGTCTCATCAGGTCTCATCAGGTCTCACCAGATCTCATCAGGTCTTATCAGATCTCATCAGGTCTCATAAGGTCTCATCAGGTCTCACCAGATCTCATCAGGTCTCGTCAGGTCTCATCAGGTCTCACCAGATCTCATGTAAGAACCTGCTCNACTAATGTACTTGGATTAATGTACCTGGACTAATGTACTTGGACTAATGCACCTGGACTAATGCACCTGGACTAATGCACCTGGACTAATGCACCTGGACTAATGCACCTGGACTAATGCACCTGGACTAATGCACCTGGACTAATGCACCTGGACTAATGCACCTGGACTA
>NW_013955490.1:5676-6601 GCF_001266775.1 Austrofundulus limnaeus
TAGGAT
This sequence comes from Austrofundulus limnaeus, assembly GCF_001266775.1. Classification (NCBI taxonomy): domain Eukaryota; kingdom Metazoa; phylum Chordata; class Actinopteri; order Cyprinodontiformes; family Rivulidae; genus Austrofundulus; species Austrofundulus limnaeus. The sequence goes on from NW_013955490.1 coordinate 5,683, forward strand.
CAGGTTTAGAGTCAGGTTTAGGATCAGGTTTAGGATCAGGTTTAGAGTCAGGTTTAGGATCAGGTTTAGGATCAGGTTTAGAGTCAGGTTTAGGATCAGGTTTAGGATCAGGTTTAGAGTCAGGTTTAGAGTCAGGTTTAGGATCAGGTTTAGAGTCAGGTTTAGGATCAGGTTTAGAGTCAGGTTTAGAGTCAGGTTTAGAGTCATGTTTAGGATCAGGTTTAGAGTCAGGTTTAGAGTCATGTTTAGGATCAGGTTTAGAGTCAGGTTTAGGGTCAGGTTTAGGGTTAGGTTTAGGGTCAGGTTGAGAGTCAGGTTTAGGGTCATGTTTAGGATCAGGTTTAGAGTCAGGTTTAGGGTCAGGTTTAGGGTCAGGTTTAGAGTCAGGTTTAGGGTCAGGTTTAGAGTCAGGTTTAGGGTCAGGTTTAGGATCAGGTTTAGAGTCAGGTTTAGGATCAGGTTTAGAGTCAGGTTTAGAGTTAGGTTTAGGATCAGGTTTAGGGTCAGGTTTAGGATCAGGTTTAGAGTCAGGTTTAGAGTCAGGTTTAGAGTCAGGTTTAGAGTCAGGTTTAGGATCAGGTTTAGTGTCAGGTTTAGAGTCAGGTTTGGAGTCAGGTTTAGAGTCAGGTTTAGAGTCAGGTTTAGAGTCAGGTTTAGAGTCAGGTTTAGGATCAGGTTTAGAGTCAGGTTTAGAGTTAGGTTTAGAGTCAGGTTTAGAGTCAGGTTTAGAGTCAGGTTTAGAGTCAGGTTTAGGATCAGGTTTAGTGTCAGGTTTAGAGTCAGGTTTGGAGTCAGGTTTAGAGTCAGGTTTAGGATCAGGTTTAGGATCAGGTTTAGAGTCAGGTTTAGGATCAGGTTTAGAGTCAGGTTTAGAGTTAGGTTTAGAGTCAGGTTTAGAGTCAGGTTTAGAGTCAGGTTT
>NW_013955490.1:7601-8138 GCF_001266775.1 Austrofundulus limnaeus
GATGTCTGTGTGGATGATGTCTGTGTGGATGATGTCTGTGTGGATGATGTCTCTGTGGACATATTTCTCTGTGAATCATGTCTCTGTGGATCATGTTTCTGAGGACATGTCTCTGTGGACATGTGTCTGTGGATCATGTGTCTGTGGATCATGTGTCTGTGGATCATGTGTCTCTGTGGACATGTCTCTGTGGACATGTTTCTGTGGACCATGTCTCTGTGGACATGTGTCTGTGGACATGTGTCTGTGGACATGTGTCTGTGGACATGTCTTTGTGGACTTGTGTCTGTGGATCATGTGTCTGTGGACATGTCTCTGTGGACATGTCTCTGTGGATCATGTCTGTGTGGACATGTCTCTGTGGACATGTGTCTGTGGATCATGTGTTTGTGGATCATGTGTCTGTGGATCATGTCTCTGTGGACATGTCTCTGTGGATCATCTGTGGATCATGTGTCTATGGACATGTGTCTGAGGACATGTGTCTGAGGACATGTCTGTGGATCATGTTTCTGTGGACATGTCTCTGTGGATCAT
>NW_013955490.1:10091-11310 GCF_001266775.1 Austrofundulus limnaeus
CATGTGTCTGTGGACATGTCTCTGTGGATCATGTGTCTGTGGACATGTCTCTGTGGACATGTCTCTGTGGATCATGTGTCTGTGGACATGTGTCTGTGGACATGTCTCTGTGGATCATGTGTCTGTGGACATGTCTCTGTGGACATGTCTCTGTGGATCATGTGTCTGTGGACATGTGTCTGTGGACATGTCTCTGTGGATCATGTGTCTGTGGACATGTCTCTGTGGACATGTCTCTGTGGATCTGTCTCTGTGGACCATGTCTCTGTGGACATGTGTCTGTGGACATTTGTCTGTGGACATGTCTCTGTGGACATGTCTCTGTGGACATGTCTCTGTGGATCATGTGTCTAAGGACATGTGTCTGTGGACATGTGTCTGTGGACCATGTCTCTGTGGACCATGTCTCTGTGGATCATGTGTCTGTGGACATGTCTCTGTGGACATGTGTCTGTGGACATGTGTCTGTGGACATTTGTCTGTGGACATGTCTCTGTGGACATGTGTCTGTGGCCATGTCTCTGTGGATCTGTCTCTGTGGACCATGTCTCTGTGGATCATGTGTCTGTGGACATGTCTCTGTGGATCTGTCTCTGTGGACCATGTCTCTGTGGATCATGTGTCTGTGGACATGTCTCTGTGGACATGTCTCTGTGGACCATGTCTCTGTGGACATGTGTCTGTGGACATGTGTCTTTTGACTTGTGTCTGTGGACATGTCTCTGTGGATCATGTGTCTGTGGATCATGTGTCTGTGCATCATGTGTTTCTGTGGACATGTCTCTGTGGACATGTGTCTGTGGACATGTCTCTGTGGATCTGTCTCTGTGGACCATGTCTCTGTGGATCATGTGTCTGTGGACATGTCTCTGTGGATCTGTCTCTGTGGACCATGTCTCTGTGGATCATGTGTCTGTGGACATGTCTCTGTGGACATGTGTCTGTGGACCATGTCTCTGTGGATCATGTGTCTGTGGACATTTCTCTGTGGACATGTGTCTGTGGACATGTGTCTGTGGACATTTGTCTGTGGATCATGTGTCTGTGGATCATGTGTCTGTGGACATGTCTCTGTGGACATGTCTCTGTGGACATGTCTCTGTGGATCATGTGTCTGTGGACATGTGTCTGTGGACATGTGTCTGTGGACATGTGTCTGTGGACATGTCTCTGTGGATCATGTGTCTGTGGACATGTGTCTGTGGACGTGTCTGTGGAC
>NW_013955490.1:12310-12516 GCF_001266775.1 Austrofundulus limnaeus
CATGTGTCTGTAGATCATGTCTCTGTGGACATGTCTCTGTGGATCATGTCTCTGTAGATCATGTGTCTGTGGACATGTCTCGTTGGATCTTGTGTCTGTGGACATTTGTCTGTGGACATGTGTGTGTGGACCATGTGTCTGTGGACCATGTGTCTGTGGATCATGTGTCTGTGGATCATGTGTCTGTGGATCATGTGTCTGTGGAT
>NW_013955491.1:0-3781 GCF_001266775.1 Austrofundulus limnaeus
ATGTGTAAACAGCGCAGTTTTAATCTTTAGTTTGAGTTTTATGTTTAAACAGCGCAGTTTTTAATCTTTAGTTTGAGTTTTATGTTTAAACAGCGCAGTTTTTAATCTTTAGTTTGAGTTTTATGTGTAAACAGCACAGTTTTTAATGTTTAGTTTGAGTTTTATGTGTAAACAGTGCAGTTTTTAATCTTTAGTTTGAGTTTTATGTGTAAACAGCACAGTTTTTAATCTTTAGTTTGAGTTTTAAGTGTAAACAGTGCAGTTAGCGGAAGCAGTCCGGATCCAGCTCCCGGCCGCTCCGCTCCGGGATTTCCAGTTCTCGCGACAGCTCGGTAAGATGGCTGTGTCTCGCAGAGCCTCGTGCTGGTCTGGTTGATTTCTAGCTCGCGCTGTGGTTCTGTAACAGAACCCCCCACCCCCCCCACACACGGCTCTGTTTTCATCCAGTCTTTCTGCCTCAAACTTCAGCCGCTGCCGGGGTGGACTGTGGACCGAGCCGCGGTGGATTACCGGTGCGGCGGCCGGAGGGACGCGGGGGGAATGAACCGGGACAGCGGGTATGTGGTTCCCAGTGTAATCGCGTTAATATTCGATGGTTCTTCTGGGTTCCACTGTGAGTGAGTCTCCGTGCTGAGAGAGGAGCTGAAGAAAGACACAGAGGAGGAGATCATGGCCGCTCAGGTCGCCTCTCTCAACACCAGTCCGCCTGCCGAACTCAAAAAGCCGGATTTGGACCTACAAGAGGAGTCGGTACCGGGGGAGAAGCAGCATGAAAATAAGGACCCGGGACCTGACGTGGGCTCTCCGGGCCAGAAGGAGCTGCATGACGGGAGCGATGCCGGGAACGGAGGAGGAGAGGCGGACATGAAGAACGGWACCGGGAGTTTACCCCGGGTCAACAACAGCCAGAATGACACGGTACCTGAGGGGAACAACCTGTCCGGGATGGGTCACCACCACCCGGGGCCCTTCCCTCCTCCTCCTTACGGCTACAACCAGCACTACAGCCGGGGCCCTTTCCAACATGGCGGACAACAAAGCCCTGGCATGGCAGCTGCATCGGGGCCGGCTCTGATGGACCCGTACCCGGCTAACTCCCACGAACACGGCTACCACAACAACTACAGCCCGTTCCAGAACAGGACTTCCTACCCGGGCCAAGGCTACGGGCCCATGGGCTCCCCCCGGAGCAGCCAGCCGCCGGCGGCCGGGGGGCAGCCCGGCAAGCAGCAGCAGCCGGCAGGAGGCACCGCTGCCATGGCTGCCTCCTACAGCAGCCCGCGGTACAACATGGGTACCCCACAACCTACATCCACACCGACCCTGAACCAGCTCCTGACCTCCCCCAGCTCCGTCAGGAGCTACCCCAACTACCCCCAGGGGGACTACAACAACCAGGACGGGGCCAGCAAGGGACCAGCAGACATGGGCCCCAGCCAGTATGGAGGGGGCCACCCGGGCTGGCAACAAAGAGCCCACCATCCTCCCCCCATGAGCCCGGGCAACACCGGACAGCCGCCCAGCAGAGCCCAGGTAAACCTCACCCACCTCAGGCACWCTGAGCGGGTCGGCCCGGCTCAGGGAGGCCCATCAGAACCACACAGCTGCATGATGTGGGCCCAGCCATTGTGTGTGTGTAGCTGTATAAAATGGCTGCCTGTGCCTCATCCTGGCTGCTCAGAGGGAGAGGAGCCGTGCTGCTGATTCAACCAGGAGTCCTGGTCCTGGTCCGGGTCCGGGTCCGGGTCTGGGTCTGGGTCCAGGTCCAGGTCCAGCCTGGGCACTGCTCTGTACAGCTGAAGAGTTTCTCTAAGTAGATCAAGAGTTGCAGAGGTGTGTGTGTGTGTGTGTGTGTGTGTGTGTGTGTGTGTGTGTGTGTGTGTGTGTTACAGTCGCAGTGTTTTGTGCAGATAACCACGGTTGTGTGTTTGGTGTGTCTGGTTCTGTCAGAACCATAAACATGTTAATGAGAAGTGTTAATTAATATTTACTAATGACTGAGGATAAAACACACTCCTGTCAGATAATGAGTCTCTTCTTTCCAACCATCAGTTTGGACTGAGTGTTAGAATAATGACACAACCTGACAGGAAGTTTCATTCATCCTGGCCCGGCCCGGCCCGGCCCGGCCCGGCTCGGCTCTTTTGTGTGTCCGGCCCCCCCTGCACACACGCTGTGTGAAGCCAGGCTGCAGCAGGTTGGTGAAGCTGCAGAGCCTCTAAGCTTTGGGATTTGAATTATGGAGGTAAAAAGCTGCTGTCAGAGCAGGAGACAGGTGGTCTCAGGTGTTGACACGGAGCTCGGCTCTGATTGGCTCTCTGCTCTGGACCTGTTATAATGGCTTCTAATGGCAGGCTGCAGAAAAACAGTGCCCCTCCTCCCTGCACACAATGCCCTTTAAAACCTCAAACTACACGCTSTTTTTAGCACTTACAACCACATTTTGCTATATTTACATGTTTATTTGCATTTATAAMTGTTATTATATGTTGTATGTAACTGTCTTATTGCATGTATTTATAGGAAGCAGAGTTTGCTCACCTGTCACTGCAGTGATTTACACTCTGTGTGTCCTGATGTGGATTCATCTTTGTTTTTATTTACCTGATCCAAGCGGCACTCACCTGACCACAGGTCGGGCGTTAGGAGGTAGTGTTTTTGTGTTGTCAGCAGAGGGGAGTAGGCGTGGCCACGCTGCTGTTCCCACATCAGGACTGGAAGCAGATCTGTGTGATCAAATGTCTGTGCAACACGTGAGACTTGGACTGTGCTTCGGCTCTGTTTACAGCAGCCGAAGGTGTCAGCCAAGTGTCACAGCCGTGTTTTCACCAGGGTTTACAATGGCCTCATTTACTCCCACTGCCAGGGTTTCCATGTCAGTAGTCATTACCTGCACCTCTGCTTCACAACTAACGTGTGTTTTTACTGCACGTCATGTCTCTGACAGGTTGTAGTGCTTACTTTAAATACTGATATTTATAATCAATGAAAGAGGTTTATAGGAGCATAAAACACTGCACATCCTCATCACCTGCTGTAATAATATTTAAAAATATTGTGTTGCTGAGGGTTTTAAACGTGGCGTATTGAATAGTAGTCCTGACAGGGATTGTGTTGTCTACAATAAGTAGATGTGTGTTTGGTACTACTTCGTCTCCATCAAAGTGCTGTTCATGAAGTGTTTCCCTCAGAGCTGTGTGATACACACACTTGTTGCTGTAGGCTGGAAGATGAAGGCTTTCACACATTAAGATTGCTGCTCTCTTGAATGACAACAGCAGAAATTGCAGGCACTTACAGCCACACAGTGCACTGCTGCAGTTGTGTTTGAATGGCAGCAAACAYGTTGGACTGAGAGGGTTTTACCCCAATATTTACTGTGTTGATATCAGTGGCAGTAAACTGTGTTGTTGAATGAACAGTTTTAACACACTCCTCACGGAATATGTTGTCATGTTTGTGTGTCCCTGTGATGSACTGACACCTGTCCAGGGTGTACCCCGCCCCTCCATATGGGCACCAGTGACCCTTAAAGGGATAAACAGGTAGAGATAATGCATGGATAAAATATGAGTTGTTTTAATTGGCAGGTCAGGTTATTCTGATATTCAGGGTGTGACTAGTTGTGTTTCCATTCACCATGAAAATGCGCAAATTAGAATTTATAAAATAAATTTGCTCAATGGAAACACGTCAATTTTGAAAAAAATTACATTTTTTGACAAAATGTTTTTGCACTAGGATGAGGTGGTTTTTCAGCCGTATCTAAATTGGTGTTTTT
>NW_013955491.1:4781-6526 GCF_001266775.1 Austrofundulus limnaeus
ACTTGGTTAGGTGGACAGTTTTGACAGTTTTTGGCTGATATAAGGTTTTAAAACTTGGTTAGGTGGACAGTTTGACAGTTTTTGGCTGATACAAGGTTTTAAACTTAGTTAAATGGACAGTTTTTACAGTTTTTGGCTGATATAAGGTTTTAAACTTGGTTAGGTGGACAGTTTTTACAGTTTTTGGCTGATATAAGGTTTTAAACTTGGTTAGGTGGACAGTTTTTACAGTTTTTGGCTGATATAAGGTTTTAAACTTGGTTAGATGGACAGTTTTTACAGTTTTTGGCTGATATAAGGTTTAAAACTTGGTTAGGTGGACAGTTTTTACAGTTTTTGGCTGATATAAGGTTTAAAACTTGGTTAGGAGGACAGTTTTTACAGTTTCTGTTGACGTTCATTTCCTCAGGAGGAGGAAGTGTTTACTCACTGTATGGTTCCAGCTCCAGGTGTTCACAGATGAGAAAGTGACACCAGCTGTAAGAGCAGTCGTGTGAACTCTGTAGATGAGTCATAGACACTTGCAGTTGTGACACTTTATTGTCATAAAAAGCTTGTGTAAAGTCTGTGCTGGAACAGTCTCCACCCTCTCCTGGGCAGGACCTGCTCCTGGCTGATGGAGTGGGCCTGTTCATTCATTCACTGCCAGTTTTTTCCTCTTTTCTAGTAAGAAAGTAAATCCTCCACATTTTTCCTTCCTCCCCCTCTGGCTCTTTGTTCTATTTCTGTCTGATTCTGCTGTGACGGCTTTATGACATGATGCTTGCACACACAATGCACTGGCACAGTCAKTATTTGTATTCAGCACTGACTAAGGCTTTTTTTTTTGTAAATACTTGACAAAGATGAGCCAGATTTAGCCTTTTTGTTTTTCTCTCTTGTCCATATGGCCCTGCTGGGTCACACACAGTCAGAAGAAAAGCAGAAATCATTAGTCCCTGAACCGTAACTGACTTTTCTTCTAAATCAAATGTTCATGTGTCTTTCTGTCCTGCAGCCTCCAAGCCCCATGGATCAGGTTGGGAAGATGCGAGGCCAGCCTTATGGAGGACCTAACCCCTACTCCCAGCATCAGCAAGGGCCTCCTGCAGGGCCCGGAGCCCAGCAGGGAGGTGGCTCCTACCCAGGCCAGAGCTATGGACCTCCTGGGCCTCAGAGGTACCCCATGGGGATGCAGACCCGCACACCTGGAGCCATTGGTGGTGTGCTGTATGGTCAGCAGGTGAGTTTTCAGAGATTTTAGTCATTAAAGCTTTCAGCCCTTGACTGTAGTGTGTGTGTGTGTGTGTGTGTGTGTGCGTGCGTGCGTGCGTGCGTGTGTGTGTGCGTGTGTGTGAACAACTTAGTAACCGTGTTTCCATCAAGGCTTTTTGATGCGCATTTAGAAGTGTCGCATTAAAAATGTAAAAAAAAAGTCGGATGGAAACGGCAAAATTCAAAAAAAAAAAAAAATCCCACAATTCACTAAGAAGTTTTTACTCTTGCTTGAGGTGGTTTTTTGGATGATTCTCAAAGTAGTTAATGAACAAAACGGGAGATGGAAACATGTTTGTCGAATAAATTCTGACGTAGCGCATATTTACCTCATGTGACGTTCAGCTGTTTCCGCTTTTCTGCCTCGTCCCGGATGTTATAAACGCGCAAAAACATTGTTTATTTCCCTACGTCTCCTGGCAGCGTTAAACATAGCCTGTACTAGCTGAATAGATATAATAATTACAACTTGCCCAATAGCAAGGCATTCA
>NW_013955492.1:0-746 GCF_001266775.1 Austrofundulus limnaeus
ACACTCACCTATAGACTCACCTGTAGACTCACCTGTACACTCACCTGTAGATTCACCTGTAGACTCACCTGTACACACCTGTAGACTCACCTGTACACACCTGTAGATTCACCTGTACACACCTGTAGACTCACCTGTAGACTCACCTGTACACACCTCTAGATTCACCTGTACACTCACCTGTACACAGCTGTAGATTCACCTGTACACTCACCTGTAGACTCACCTGTACACACCTGTAGACTCACCTGTACACTCACCTATAGACTCACCTGTAGACTCACCTGTACACTCACCTGTAGATTCACCTGTAGACTCACCTGTACACACCTGTAGACTCACCTGTACACACCTGTAGGCTCACCTGTACACTCACCTATAGACTCACCTGTAGACTCACCTGTACACACCTGTAGACTCACCTGTACACTCACCTATAGACTCACCTGTAGACTCACCTGTACACTCACCTGTAGATTCACCTGTAGACTCACCTGTACACACCTGTAGACTCACCTGTACACACCTGTAGATTCACCTGTACACACCTGTAGACTCACCTTTACACACCTGTAGATTCACCTGTAGACTCACCTGTACACACCTGTAGACTCACCTGTACACACCTGTAGACTCCTGTACACACCTGTAGATTCACCTGTAGACTCACCTGTACACACCTGTAGATTCACCTGTAGACTCACCTGTACACACCTGTAGACTCACCTGTACACACCTGTAGACTC
>NW_013955492.1:1703-2915 GCF_001266775.1 Austrofundulus limnaeus
GCTAAATGTAGCTGTAGCAGCTAAATGTAGCTGTAGAAGCTAAATGTAGCTGTAGAAGCTAAATGTAGCTGTAGCAGAAGCTACATGTAGCTGTAGAAGCTAAATGTAGCTGCAGAAGCTAAATGTAGCTGTAGAAGCTAAATGTAGCTGTAGAAGCTAAATGTAGCTGTAGCAGAAGCTAAATGTAGCTGTAGAAGCTAAATGTAGCTGCAGAAGCTAAATGTAGCTGTAGAAGCTAAATGTAGCTGTAGAAGCTACATGTAGCTGTAGAAGCTACATGTAGCTTTAGAAGCTAAATGTAGCTGTAGAAGCTAAATGTAGCTGTAGAAGCTACATGTAGCTGTAGAAGCTAAATGTAGCTGTAGCAGAAGCTACATGTAGCTGTAGAAGCTAAATGTAGCTGCAGAAGCCAAATGTAGCTGTAGAAGCTAAATGTAGCTGGAGAAGCTAAATGTAGCTGTAGAAGCTAAATGTAGCTGTAGCAGAAGCTAAATGTAGCTGTAGAAGCTAAATGTAGCTGCAGAAGCTACATGTAGCTGTAGAAGCTACATGTAGCTGTAGAAGCTAAATGTAGCTGTAGCAGCTAAATGTAGCTGTAGAAGCTAAATGTAGCTTTAGAAGCTAAATGTAGCTGTAGAAGCTAAATGTAGCTGTAGAAGCTAAATGTAGCTTTAGAAGCTAAATGTAGCTGTCAAAGCTACATGTAGCTGTAGTAGCTAAATGTAGCTGTAGAAGCTAAATGTAGCTTCAGAAGCTAAATGTAGCTGTAGCAGCTAAATGTAGCTGTAGAAGTTAAATGTAGCTTCAGAAGCTAAATGTAGCTGTAGAAGCTACATGTAGCTGTAGAAACTGAATGTAGCTTCAGAAGCTAAATGTAGCTTCAGAAGCTAAATGTAGCTGTAGCAGCTAAATGTAGCTGTAGAAGTTAAATGTAGCTTCAGAAGCTAAATGTAGCTGTAGAAGCTAAATGTAGCTGTAGAAGCTAAATGTAGCTGTCAAAGCTACATGTAGCTATAGGAGCTAAATGTAGCTGTAGAAGCTAAATGTAGCTGTAGAAACTGAATGTAGCTTTAGAAGCTAAATGTAGCTTCAGAAGCTAAATGTAGCTGTAGCAGCTAAATGTAGCTTCAGAAGCTAAATGTAGCTGTAGCAGCTAAATGTAGCTGTAGCAGCTAAATGTAGCTGTAGCAGCTAAATGTAGCTGTAGAAGCT
>NW_013955492.1:2932-3260 GCF_001266775.1 Austrofundulus limnaeus
ACTCACCTGTACACATCTGTAGACTCACCTGTAGACTCACCTGTACACACCTGTAGACTCACCTGTAGACTCACCTGTACACACCTGTAGACTCACCTGTACACACCTGTAGATTCACCTGTACACTCACCTGTACACAGCTGTAGATTCACCTGTACACTCACCTGTAGACTCACCTGTACACACCTGTAGACTCACCTGTACACTCACCTATAGACTCACCTGTAGACTCACCTGTACACACCTGTAGATTAACCTGTAGACTCACCTGTACACACCTGTACACTCACCTGTACACACATGTAGATTCACATGTAGACTCACCTGT
>NW_013955492.1:7355-8178 GCF_001266775.1 Austrofundulus limnaeus
AGCTAAATGTAGCTGTAGAAGCTAAATGTAGCTGTAGAAGCTAAATGTAGCTTCAGAAGCTACATGTAGCTGTAGAAGCTGTAGTTGATCCGTGCAGGTTTCTGATTGGTTAAGACAGACTAAAGGTTTGAAGAACTTGGTCATGTTGTTATAAAAGGACAATAATATAATAATGTAAATAAATTAAATGATTTCATATTAAATGTTAAACCTGCTGGCAGAGCAGATCTGAGTCCAGTTCAGAAACATTCAGACTGTCAGTTACATCACACACGCACACACACACACACACACACACACACACACAGACACACAGAGTCGCTCTAACCTGCAGAAACTCTTTAAGCTCAGATTGGATCAGTTTTTTTCTCAGATGATTGTTGGAACTTTAACTTTGATTTCTCATAAATGTGATAAAATCACTTTTGTTGTTCAACTTTTTCACCTGAAACATTTGATTTTTAATTTATAATGAACTGATTGAAAAGTGAAGAAACACGATTTAAAAATCAGAAAATACAGGATTAAAGAAATGATTTTATTTTTGCAGGAAACACAGACMTGCAGGTAAACAAACAAACAAATAAACAAAAGTCTCAACCTACTCAGTAGGTAAACGTGTGCACGTTGGTGCACGCTCATGTCTGAACAGTTTCTGCAGGGCTTTTATACAGCCCAAACCCTGACCCGCCAAAATAAAAGCCTGTCAGAGGTCAGCAGAGGGTGGAGCTGTAGGGGGAGGACGACAGGAAGAGGGAGGTGGCCTGCGTGTTGAGGGCGGAGCTGCGGGGTGACGGGGTGGAGCTGCGGGGTGAGGGGGCGG
>NW_013955492.1:9178-10967 GCF_001266775.1 Austrofundulus limnaeus
ATATAATATAATAAAGAAAAACAGGTTATATTTAACTTTACCATGTTTGGTCTACAGTGAATATCTTTATTACGTTAGGTGACAAACTGAATATATGCAAACATTATTTTGTCTCCTGAAGGATAAAATATTTCATGACATCATGGTTTTAAAGATCATTAAATAATCCAGTGAAATGTACAACATGGTCACATTTATGTTCATTTGTTTTAATTTAACAGACATTTTTTAGACATTTTTAATTTAATTCACTGTTTGACTATAAACCATTCATGTGAACTGTAGAACATTAAAACAATATACTGCAAAAATATATCCACAAAATATTATGCATCTGTTAAATATTTAATTTATTTAACTCTTTTTAACCTGTTAGTTAATGTAAATAAAAGAAATGCATTAAGTGTACAACACTGATTATTATTTTATTTGACTTGTTATCTTCCAGCATTTTGAACACGTCTCATTTGAATATTTCAGTTTTTATACAAGTAGAGTTCAGACAAAAAACAACTTTTTGTTTCTGATTAATTGTGAAAAATATAAACTGAGGATAAATATTTCTTGGTTATATTTTAGTCAACATATAAAATAAATGTTCCTTCAGTGTTTTTACTGTCTAACTGTTGTTTCAGCTAAATTAAATAAAGGTGAAGCAACAAACCGTCCCACAGGTGGTGCTCACCTGGTCAGACCCAGGTTAGACCCCGCCCCCCTCCTCACCTGTCAGCTCCCCGGGCTCCAGGCTCAGCAGCCCGGCGCTGTGCAGCAGCAGCTCCTCCAGGGCGGAGGAGCAGGAGGAGGAGGAGCAGGAGGAGGAGGGCTGCGGCTCCGACAGCAGCAGCTCGGCCTGGGCCGCTGCCATGTTCCGGGAGGAGGAGGAGGAGGAGGAGGAGGAGGCTCCTGAGCCCCGCGGAGAGGCGCTGTTGCCGGGCTGAGGCTGCTGCTGGGAGGAGGCCAAGGCTGGAGCTCCGGACCAGCCCTCCTGTTTGTTTGTTTGTTTGTTTGTTGATGTAAACAAACAGATGTTCACTTCCGGTTCTGCTCACTCTGCAGCTGAGTTCTGTCAGCTGCTCACTGAGGATTCCCGCCTTTTATAAAGTCTCCCGGGTGACGTATGTTTCCATACATGGCAGAAAGGAAGTCCATGTTTGGTCACACCGGTCCTGCTTCCGGTGCCTCCGTCATCATTCTGCTGCGGTTCATGAGGCGCCAACGGTTCGGTTCGGTCCAAAAACGAGTCCAGCTGCCGGACCCGCCCCGGACCGCAGAGCAGCAGGYCCAGAGCCGGACTCCGGTGCCGACAAGCCCCGAGACCCGTCACGGCTCGGTGCTGCAGGCTTTCTGTCACGTGACGAATCTCCAGGCGCGTCATGACTTCCTGTGACCTTATTTGGGTGTTTTCCTGTCAGACCGTGGATCTAACAGCTGGACCCGACCAGTACCAGTACCAGTACCAGTACCTGTACCTGTAGCTCCACTCAGGTGAAACACAGGAAGACCTGTGCAGCACGTGCAGGTTTTTCACAATAAAACACCTGAGTTTGATCTGAAGCTGCTGAACCACGTTCAGTCTGCAGACAGATAGGTGGACCTGCAGACAGACAGGTGGACCTACAGACAGACAGGTGGACCTACAGACAGACAGGTGGACCTGCAGACAGGTGGACCTACAGACAGACAGGTGGACCTACAGACAGGTGGACCTACAGACAGACAGGTGGACCTACTGACAGGTGGACCTACAGACAGACAGGTGGACCTACTGACAGGTGGACCTACAGACAGA
>NW_013955492.1:17451-17767 GCF_001266775.1 Austrofundulus limnaeus
ATGTTTGGACAGAATTTGTCTGGGACCATTTCCTGTCTGTGGTTGACCACTTCCTGTCTGTGGTTGACCACTTCCTGTCTGTGGTTGGACACTTCCTGTCTGTGGTAGGACATTTCCTGTCTGTGGTTGACCACTTCCTGTCTGTGGTTGGACACTTCCTGTCTGTGGTTGGACGCTTCCTGTCTGTGGTTGGACACTTCCTGTCTGTGGTTGACCACTTCCTTTCTGTGGTAGGGCATTTCCTGTCTGTGGTTGACCACTTCCTGTCTGTGGTTGACCACTTCCTGTCTGTGGTTGACCACTTCCTGTCTGTGGT
>NW_013955492.1:18767-19182 GCF_001266775.1 Austrofundulus limnaeus
GACCAGGTCTGTCTCTAGTCCACCTGTCTGTGGTGTCCACAGGGACCAGGTCTGTCTCTAGTCCACCTGTCTGTGGTGTCCACAGGGACCAGGTGCTGTGTGGTATCCAGCAGCAGAGGACACAGCTGCAGGAGGAGCAGCTGTGTGCAAAGCGACACGCTGAGGAGAGGACAGCTGAGGACCAGAAGCACTACAACAGGATCCTGGACCACCTGCTGAGCCAGCAGGAGGACCTGGTACCTGTCTCAGGGGTTTGGGTGCAGGTCTGAGGTTCTGGGGACACTCTGGTCTCAGCTGTGGGTCCTGTGTTTCTGTGGACAGTTGCTGAAGATGACGGGCTACAAGAAGCCGAAGGACAAGACCACTCGGAGACAGAAGGACCTCCAGACCAGCCAACGTGAGACTGTAAGAAATA
>NW_013955493.1:0-546 GCF_001266775.1 Austrofundulus limnaeus
TAAACATCTTTTATTTTTCAGCACTACTTTGTTTTATTTGTGTATTTCGGGATCTTGTAACTCTCGCTAACGTTTGCTTCACATCATGGCTGCTTCTTCTCCGACCTCAGCTTTCCTCACTTGCTCTGTCTGTGAGATGTTTAGTTCCTCCCTTGCCACCTTTAGTAAAGGCAACATATTTATTAAATGTGGACTTATGGCAGCTTTAGAGGCAAGGCTGTCGGAATTCTAAGCTCGGCTTCGCACTGTTGAGAAGCCAACAGCTAGTCAGGCTAGCATCGAGCCACCGAGAGTAGCCTCTCCTGTTAGTGGTCCCTCGGTGGATCCCGTGAGGCCACTACCCTGAGATAGCTGGGTGACGGCTCGGAAAAAGCACAGTGCTAAAGCTAAAGCTCCCAACCGTCAACCCGTTCATGTTTCAAATCGCTTCTCCCCACTCAGCAACACTCCAGTCAAGAAACAGACCCTGGTTATTGGCAGCTCCATAGTCCGAAATGTGGATCTAGGGACTCAACAGCCATGAGAGTGGGAGACAGAATCCTATCT
>NW_013955493.1:2664-3383 GCF_001266775.1 Austrofundulus limnaeus
ATCCCTATCTAACCCAAGCTGATTTTATATACTTTAAGCATCCTAACGGTTCATTTAGCTGCTTCACTATGAATCCAGACAGAGAAGAGGACGTGTTTTCAGATCCTGAAGATCCATTCCTCATGAAAGACCAGGAAGAAGAGGAGGATGAAGAAGATGCCTGGATCTTCAACTCCTGGATGCAGCAGTACAGTGGAGGAGAGCGACCAAACAAGCAAGAAGAGGAGGAAGATGAAGAGGGGTCAGTGGGAGGAAGACCTGACAGCAGAGGCAGCTTAGAGCCACCGGTTCAGATGGGGTCTGGCCGCCGGTCATCTCTGCCGTGTTCGGTAAGGAACTGAGCTAAACCTAAAACTCTGTCTCTGTCATGTTGGATTTATGAGCTTTGGATGGATGTGTTATAGGAATGTTTTCTAGAAAAGTTCAGTAAATTCTGAGGATAGATGAAATAAACCAAAGATTTCTGATTATATAAAAAAAATCTTGATGAAAACAAATGTCCTGAGAATCAAAGAGCCATAATCACCAAGTGTGTAATTCCTTCATTGTGTTTGTTAAACTGAAAATATCCACCAGCAGCTTCCCTCCTTGTCCAACTAATCATGGTTTGTGTTCACTCATTCTGAACCCTCTTACTCTTTATTTCCACTTTTCAACTTCCAACTGTAAAATATCTGACCTTATTCAAATATTGAAACCAGTCAGTGTCACAGTCTGTG
>NW_013955493.1:5725-5961 GCF_001266775.1 Austrofundulus limnaeus
CCTTAATAAAAAATTCATACAGGGCTTTAGAATATCGATAAAGTATCAGGAAATGAAATATTGTGATATTTCAGTTTATCAATATTTTCTTACATCCCTAATTGAAGTGTGACAGCCTTGCAAGCCAAAAAGAAGTGGGACAATTTGAACAATAAAATACAAAGTATGTAAATATGATTTCAACTAGATACCACATGGCGGTAACATAATGACCCCCGCACGCACAAATGCACCAG
>NW_013955493.1:6040-7287 GCF_001266775.1 Austrofundulus limnaeus
GCCTGCCTGCCTGCAATTGGGTTCACCCTGCCTCCTAGTCGTATCAGTTACTTTATCAGAACAAAACAATAAAACTATTAGGTGTGGTTTATCAAATATTAGATCTCTTTCTTCTAAGTCTCTGTTCATATTGATTTATTCTGTCTTACTGAAACCTGGTTACAACAGGAGGATTTTGTTAGTATAAATGAATTCACTCCTGTTAATTATTTAAATGTTCGTGTTCCTTGAACAACAGGTCGTGGTGGAGGAGTAGCTGCAGTTTATAAGTCAGAATTATTAATCAATGCTAAATCAAATGATTAGTTTAAATATTTTGAGTTTAATTGAACATTTAATTTCATGTAAGGATCCATTTTTACTCCCAGATTGGTGACAATTTGTTTCTCAAACGGAGCAAGAGGGGAAAGGTTGGTGCAGGTGTTCCTGTTGACATCATTAGGTGGCAACAACATGACTTCAGTTTTCTTTTTATTAAAGTTTAATAAGTTTAAAGCCATCTAACTTCTGAAATCAACCAGGCAGTCAAGAAGAGGTTGGATGGAGTGTGGACCAGCGTGATCCAGAGGAAAGTAAATTTGGCAATCAGCATAAAAATAAAAAGTTATGCCATTATTAGATGGATGGCAGTAGCTGTAATCAATAAGCAGCTGAAGTGCTGAGGTGTTTTCAGATCATGTGACACAGATCCTGTAAGCAGGTGTAATCTTCCTCCTCCCCATCTTCCACGGCTTTAGCAAAAGGATTAACACCGCCTTCAGGTTAGAACTACAGAAGACTAACAGAAGAAAAACAAAACCCCACGAAGGACAACGACCTGAAGTTGGGAGCTTGGAGGTTCTCTGGTGAAGCTTCGTGGATCTGCAGTGAGATGTTGGAAAAGCTGAACCTCCTTGTTCTCCTCTGCTGAAAGCTAATTGACTAAACACATCCCTATCTAACCCAAGCTGATTTTATATACTTTAAGCATCCTAACGGTTCATTTAGCTGCTTCACTATGAATCCAGACAGAGAAGAGGACGTGTTTTCAGATCCTGAAGATCCATTCCTCATGAAAGACCAGGAAGAAGAGGAGGATGAAGAAGATGCCTGGATCTTCAACTCCTGGATGCAGCAGTACAGTGGAGGAGAGCGACCAAACAAGCAAGAAGAGGAGGAAAATGAAGAGGGGTCAGTGGGAGGAAGACCTGACAGCAGAGGCAGCTTAGAGCCACCGGTTCAGATGGGGTCTGGCCGCCGGTCATCTC
>NW_013955493.1:8287-11167 GCF_001266775.1 Austrofundulus limnaeus
GACCAGAACTGCACCAGACAAATGTTGCTATGTGGGTTGTTTTTAATTTTTTATCATTATTTAACCAGGCAAATTCCATTGATTTTGCAAATGTCTTTTGCAAGGGCAGCCTGGACATGAATGCAACTTATTGTACTTAGAGTATTTTTGTGCTGTGGAAGAAACTGAATAAAACCCATGTGGAGAAAAAGCAAACTCTGCATAGAAAAACCCTAGGTCTGATTCGGACAACAAACCAAGAACCTTCTTGCTGTGAGGCATTGGTGCTGCTAACCAATGAGCCATCATGCTGCCCAAAGTTGCAGACAAAATACAAGGATTAAGTTAACAAAAATATATGTTGGCTGAATAGTACAACGATTCACTTTCTTTGGACTGTTGTTCATAATGGAGATTGTATGTTTTTATCCAGGTTACTGTGTGGGTTTTCTCTGGATATGTTGTCTTTCCCACAGTCCAAAAGCATACAGCATAAATCAACCTTGGTTCCAAGCTAAGCATCCATTCTGAAACTCAGATTAGACCAGTAAAATTCCATTCAAAACTGTTTTTACCATCTTCTCTAACAGTGATGAAAATGAAGAGAATGAAGCAGTCAGATTAGTTCACTCTTTATTTTACCTCAGAGTTTACAGCTTCTGATCTCTTTAACCCTAAGGGGAGGAAAACAACTTGTTACTTGCCAACATCTTTTCAACCAGTCAGTGCTGCTCCACTGCCAGATTTAGCTCAGGGTCATTTGGCTCAGAGGGCCAGTTGGCTGTTAAAGACTGACATGACCTTTCAGAGCTTCTAATGAGGCTTTTCCACTTATAGAAACAATGATAAGTAAGGAATGTAAACATTTCTGAAAAATAAAGAAGAGCTGATTTCTGAATTGTCTTTCCTTAGTTGTTCGATGTCACAAATACGGAACACAGTTACCAATTTGTTTTTTTTATGACCTTTACAACATTTCAAATTAGGGGTATTCCGACACTACCAATAGTTTTACTCAAACTGAGTACAAGTACTTTAGTTTGGGTACTTGTCAATACCAAGGACTAATGGGGTTCTCCTTCCTCTCTGACTGTACCAAACCAAAGCATGATATACATTGTTGCAAAACTTAAAAATAACTAAAAATAACAAATATGATTTTCTTTCAACTTACATATGTCTTAAACAAGGTATTGACAAACCTTTCACTTGAAATGTAAACTGTAGCACATTCAATGGACTATTAATACCAATATTGATACTGGTATTGGTTCTTATAAAAATGCTGGTATCAAGCCCAATACTGATATTAGTATTGGGATTGGAACACAACCAGTTTAAATTGTATTTCATCTGTAATCTAAGATGATCTATTGCTAAACTTTAATAAGTTGATTGATTAGTAACATGAATGGTTATTTGGTTGACTTGGAAGTTTAAAGGGTGGTTGGTTATTTGAATAAAGCATTGTTTGATTGGGCACTTGGTTGTGTGGTTGATTGAATGATTGGTAAATTGACTGTTGAATTTCTTTTTTAATAAGTAGCTGTTTTTTACTGGTTAATTGGTTGTTTGTTTGGATGGTTTGTTTATAGGTTGGCAGGTTAATTACTTGATTGGTTAGTCAGTTGCCTAATTCACCGGGAAGTTGGTTAGTTAACTAATTTGTTTGTTGACTGAATAGTATGTCAGTTTATTGGCTAGTTTATTGGTTCGTTGATTGTTTGATTGTCTCTGTGTTCAGGCCACCCTTTCTACCATGCAGTTGTCTCGCCTTCACTCATCAACTTGTGCTCCAGTTACTGCAAGGGTTTTGCTGCGACGCTCCTCTTCCCGTCGACTCCTTCTCCCTTCACAAGAAGATGCTGCCCCACCACCTGAGCAAAGACCTTCACCTGTGCCCACCATCCCTGAGGCCATGCCCCCTGAGAAGCAGGGACGATTCAGGAGACGCAACGTCATGTCACTGGTGGGTTTAAAAATTGTGTTTTCTGCTAAAATGTGTTTTCAGATGATTTTCTGGACTACAAACAACATGTTTGTGTTGCAGAGTGATGCCTACAGTATGTGTCTGATCTGCCACATGGACTTAAATCAAGGCTCAGGGGGCACAAGAGTACTGCAGTGTACACACACCTTCCACAAAGAGGTAACATCACAAAGAGTTCACCTCTACAAAAACCAGCTCTACATTCATAATTTTTTAACTTAACTCTTAAAGATTCATGAAGTTTGGATTGATCCATGTAAGGCTGGTACCCATTTATAGATGTAACCATCACTAATGGATCACTGAAGATCTGCTCAGGCCAATAGTGTCAAAGGATTATAGTGACCTTAACTTTGTAGATTAATATTCCTTCAGATATTGCCTTAGAAATCAATCCAACAACCAAAGACCTAAAGATCCACCTAGGGTGTTAACAGATTATATCTTATTGTCTCTCTGCAGTGCATAGAGGAGTGGTTGTGGAGGAAACAGTCCTGTCCAACATGTCACATTCAGGTGTCCATGCCGCAACCCGTCTACTGGAACTCCACCAGGGTCAAAGTCCCCTGAAACCTAAAAAAGGAGAGAAAAATCCTTAAAACTGAACAATGTCATCAAGTCTTTCCGAAAGTGGGAACTGCTGCTTTAAGAGGACCAATAAATGACCATTATCAGACTTTTTATAAAATAAAACTGTGAAATTAGTTTAGAACCATAAATGGACTAAAATGAACAACTGTGAAACTCTAGTACAACGACAATGACCTCATTCCTACATGCATTTTTTTACAGCTTTTGATGTGGTGTGATTACTTTTAAATAATATTTTGTGTTTCAATTTTTGTCTAACATTTAGTTTTGTCCTATAAATCTGTCTTATGTTTACCAGAGTATTATAACCAAGCAGTAGA
>NW_013955494.1:0-1834 GCF_001266775.1 Austrofundulus limnaeus
TCAGGTGGGACCTGAGGTCCGTCAGGTGGGACCTGAGGTCCATCAGGTGGGAACTGAGGTCCATCAGGTGGGAACTGAGGTCCATCAGGTGGGAACTGAGGTCCATCAGGTGGGACCTGAGGTCCATCAGGTGGGACCTGAGGTCCATCAGGTGAGACCTGAGGTCCATCAGGTGGGACCTGAGGTCCATCAGGTGAGACCTGAGGTCCATCAGGTGAGACCTGAGGTCCATCAGGTGAGACCTGAGGTCCATAAGGTGGTCCATCAGGTGAGATCTGAGGTCCATCAGGTGAGACCTGAGGTCCATCAGGTGGTCCATCAGGTGAGACCCGAGGTCCATCAGGTGGGACCTGAGGTCCATCATGTGAGACCTGAGGTCCATCAGATGGGACCTGAGGTCCATCAGGTGGGACCTGAGGTCCATCAGGTGGTCCATCAGGTGAGACCTGAGGTCCATCAGGTGGTCCATCAGGTGAGAGCTGAGGTCCATCAGGTGAGACCTGAGGTCCATCAGGTGGTCCATCAGATGGGACAAGAGGTCCATCAGGTGGGACCTGAGGTCCATCAGGTGGTCCATCAGGTGGGACCTGAGGTCCATCAGGTGGTCCATCAGGTGAGAGCTGAGGTCCATCAGGTGAGACCTGAGGTCCATCAGGTGGTCCATCTGATGGGACAAGAGGTCCATCAGGTGGGACCTGAGGTCCATCAGGTGGTCCATCAGGTGGGACCTGAGGTCCATCAGGTGAGACCTGAGGTCCATCAGGTGGTGCATCAGGTGGGACCTGAGGTCCATCAGGTGGTCCATCAGGTGGGACCTGAGGTCCATCAGGTGGTCCTGGTGAGCTTTACTCNCCTGGTCTCTGAGTCGTGGTCTTTGAGTCTCTGAGTCTCTGAGTCCTGGTCTCTGAGTCCTGGTCTCTGAGTACTGGTCTCTGAGTCTCTGAGTCCTGGTCTCTGAGTCGTGGTCTTTGAGTCTCTGAGTCTCTGAGTCCTGGTCTCTTAGTCCTGGTCTCTGAGTCCTGGTCTCTGAGTCTCTGAGTCTCTGAGTCCTGGTCTCTGAGTCCTGGTCTCTGAGTACTGGTCTCTGAGTCTCTGAGTCTCTGAGTCCTGGTCTCTGAGTCCTGGTCTCTGAGTCTCTGGGTCTCTGAGTCCTGGTCTCTGAGTCCTGGTCTCTGAGTCCTGGTCTCTGAGTCCTGGTCTATGAGTACTGGTCTTTGAGTCTCTGAGTCTCTGAGTCCTGGTCTCTGAGTACTGGTCTTTGAGTCTCTGAGTTCTGGTCTTTGAGTCTCTGAGTCCTGGTCTTTGAGTCTCTGAGTCCTGGTCTCTGAGTACTGGTCTTTGAGTCTCTGAGTCCTGGTCTTTGAGTCTCTGAGTCCTGGTCTCTGAGTCTCTGAGTCCTGGTCTCTGCGTCTCTGAGTCCTGTGGTCTTTGAGTCTATGAGTCCTGGTCTTTGAGTCTCTTGAGTCCTGGTCTCTGAGTCCTGGTCTTTGAGTCTCTGAGTTCTGATCTTTGAGTCTCTGAGTTCTGGTCTTTGAGTCTCTGAGTCCTGGTCTCTGAGTCTCTGAGTCCTGGTCTCTGAGTCTCTGAGTCCTGTGGTCTTTGAATCTATGAGTCCTGGTCTTTGAGTCTCTGAGTCCTGGTCTCTGAGTCTCTGAGTCCTGGTCTCTGCGTCTCTGAGTCCTGTGGTCTTTGAGTCTATGAGTCCTGGTCTTTGAGTCTCTGAGTCCTGGCCTCTGAGTCCTGGTCTTTGAGTCTCTGAGTTCTGGTCTTTGAGTCTCTGAGTCCTGGTCTTTGAGTCTCTGAGTCCTGGTCTTTGAGTCTCTGAGTCCTGGTC
>NW_013955494.1:2834-3872 GCF_001266775.1 Austrofundulus limnaeus
GACAGGCAGGTGCAGGCAGCTCACTGCAAGCAGCAGAGAGGAGACAGGCCGTGTGCAGGCAGCTCACAGCAGAGAGGAGACAGGCCAGGTGCAGGCAGCTCACAGCGAGCAGCAGAGAGGAGACAGGGCAGGTGCAGGAAGCTCACAGCAGATAGGAGACAGGCAGGTGCAGGCAGCTCACTGCAAGCAGCAGAGAGGAGACAGGCCGTGTGCAGGCAGCTCACAGCAGATAGGAGACAGGCAGGTGCAGGCAGCTCACTGCAAGCAGCAGAGAGGAGACAGGGCAGGTGCAGGCAGCTCACAGCAGATAGGAGACAGGCAGGTGCACGCAGCTCACTGCAAGCAGCAGAGAGGAGACAGGCCAGGTGCAGGCAGCTCACAGGGTTTACTGCAGGACCACCAGCTGCCTTTCTCAGGCTTCAGAACTTTACATTTAGACAGCAGAACTGGGTCTAACATAGACCAGATCCTCTGTGTCCCCCTGCAGGACGCTGGCATGGACCTGTCAGACCATCTGCTGGTGCTGTGAGGGTCAGAGGGTGGTCCTGTCAGTCTGGGGGTCCACATGAAGCACAGCAGCAACAACAAACAGAACATGTGAAGTCAGCTCTGTAGGTGTTTTGCTGGAAGCAGCCTTCAGGGTGAAGCAGAACTTGTTAAAGACCTGTGTGATCCAGCACACAGAAGGAGTACTGACCACACTTCCTGTTTCCTCCCAGCATCACGGCTGGCTTTGGAGGTCCGTCGTCGTGCAGATTTACAACCTGCTGCCAGACTCTGATCCTCTCATCTTCCCTTATTTCAGATCTGTGTGGTGTTTGTCCCTGAGTTCTGCTCAGTAAACGTCCACATGCTGCTGCAGTTACTGTCTGCAGGAGGCTCTGTGCACATCAGGCCTTCATTTCTATGGAAATGGGTTGGCAGGGAGAGGAGGGGGCTTCAGAGAGCCAAACTGGAATTTAGCAGCCTGCTTTGTGGCACAGAGCACACACACACACACACACACACACACACACACACACACACACACACACACAC
>NW_013955494.1:5747-7136 GCF_001266775.1 Austrofundulus limnaeus
GCATGCACGCTGACTGCCTCACTCTTTAGACTGGGAGTGCTGGGAGCGTGCACGCTGACTGCCTCACTCTTTAGACTGGGAGTGCTGGGAGCGTGCACGTTGACTGCCTCGCTCTTTAAACTGGGAGTGCTGGGAGTGTGCACGCTGACTGCCTCACTCTTTAAACTGGGAGTGCTGGGAGCGTGCACGTTGACTGCCTCGCTCTTTAAACTGGGAGTGCTGGGAGTGTGCACGCTGACTGCCTCACTCTTTAAACTGGGAGTGCTGGGAGCGTGCACGTTGACTGCCTCGCTCTTTAAACTGGGAGTGCTGGGAGTGTGCACGCTGACTGCCTCACTCTTTAAACTGGGAGTGCTGGGAGCATGCACGCTGACTGCCTCACTCTTTAAACTGGGAGTGCTGGGAGTGTGCACGTTGACTGCCTCACTCTTTAAACTGGGAGTGCTGGGAGCGTGCACGTTGACTGCCTCACTCTTTAAACTGGGAGTGCTGGGAGTGTGCATGTTGACTGCCTCACTCTTTAAACTGGGAGTGCTGGGAGTGTGCACGTTGACTGCCTCACTCTTTAAACTGGGAGTGCTGGGAGCGTGCACGCTGACTGTCTCACACTTCCTGTCAGCACAGGCCCAGTCTGCTCCTTCTACACATGAGTCCTTCAGCCTGAAGCTAACTTTGATCCATCAGAGGTGAAGAAATGACACGATCACTGATCTCAGGTCTTCCTGGATCTCTGGACTTGGACCCTCAGGTGGAAGACAGTGAGAGGTTTAGGCCCCGCCCCCTCCATGTCAACAACCATCAGGGGTTTTTGTTCCTTACTTTGAAGTTTTGACTCAAGGCTTGTACTGGTTCTGCTCTCAGCTTCATTCTGGTTCTGGTTCATCCAGATTTTGTCCACCAGGCAGATTATTGGACACTTCCTGAGACATCAGCTGTCCATGTCCTCCACAGCGGTCCTGTTGGATCTGCAGGATCCTCAGGTTCTGATAGATTTCTGCTGCAGTCCTGTCACTTTGTTTAAAGTGCTACAAGTAAAATCAGAGTTCTGATGGGTCCAGAAGACGTCCTGCTGATGAGACCGGCTTCTTCAGGCTGAGAAAACTAAAGAGGAGATGGAGGAGTGGAGGTCTGCTCTCCCTCCTTCTCTCCTGCTTTTCTGTGCAGTCAGTGTTTGTGTGCACGCTGTAGAAATTATGGAGATTACTGCAACGGTTCCTTCAGCTCAAGTTTTATGAGGCCCTGATGAATCTGGTCCACACTGGTCCCTGTGTGTGGGCCAGGTGAGTCCGCTGGAGGAAAGAGTTCAATGTAAATGAAGGAGGAGAGGAGGAGAGGAGGAGAAGGTGGAGAGGATGAGGAGGGGAGGAGGAGGAGAGGAGGAGAGGAGGA
>NW_013955494.1:8136-9038 GCF_001266775.1 Austrofundulus limnaeus
GTCTGCAGGTGACCTCACTGAGACCTGGTCCTCTGCAGGTGACCTCACTGAGACCTGGTCCTCTGCAGGTGACCTCACTGAGACCTGGTCCTCTGCAGGTGACCTCACTGAGACCTGGTCCTCTGCAGATGACCTCAGTGAGACCTGGTCCTCTGCAGGTGACCTCACTGAGACCTGGTCCTCAGGTCGAGTCCTCCTCTAAATGACAAGAACTTCTCCAGAACTTTACCAAGTCTTTAAACGTTGTGTTTCAGAAGGAGCAGAACCAGAACCTCCTGTCACCATGTTGCTGCTGCAGAGAAAGTCCAACAGAACCTTCAGAACCTGGACTCTGAGCTGATGGAGCTCCTCACCTTAGCTCCAGATGAGCCTGGTCACCCTGCAAAGGAAACATCTTCAAGATCTAAACCTCAGAACCACAGAACGTTTAGAACTTGGATCAGGACATCCAGAACTTTAGCCTTCAGCTCAGAGCTAACACCAAGGATCACAGAAAAGATGGTTCTGAAAGTGGAGAACCTGAGAACATCTGGAACCTCACAGGAACCAACTTCAGCAACAGGTGGAACCAGAGTGGGTCTGATGGAACCAGAGCAGGTCAGGTGGAACCAGAGTGGGTCAGGTGGAACCAGAGTGGGTCAGGTGGAACCAGAGTGGGTCTGATGGAACCAGAGTGGGTCAGATGGAGCCAGAGTGGGTCAGATGGAACCAGAGTGGGTCAGGTGGAACCAGAGCGGGTCAGATGGAACCAGAGTGGGTCAGGTGGAACCAGAGCGGGTCAGATGGAACCAGAGTGGGTCAGATGGAACCAGAGCGGGTCAGATGGAACCAGAGCGGGTCAGATGGAACCAGAGCGGGTCAGATGGAACCAGAGCGGGTCAGATGGAACCAGAGCGGGTCAG
>NW_013955494.1:10038-10491 GCF_001266775.1 Austrofundulus limnaeus
GTCAGGTGGAACCAGAGTGGGTCAGGTGGAACCAGAGTGGGTCAGGTGGAACCAGAGTGGGTCAGATGGAACCAGAGCGGGTCAGGTAGAACCAGAGCGGGTCTGATGGAACCAGAGCGGGTCAGATGGAGCCAGAGCGGGTCAGGTGGAACCAGAGCAGGTCAGATGGAACCAGAGCAGGTCAGATGGAACCAGAGCGGGTCAGGTGGAACCAGAGCAGGTCAGGTGGAATCAGAGTGGGTCAGGTGGAACCAGAGTGGATCAGGTAGAACCAGAGTGGATCAGGTAGAACCAGAGCGGGTCAGATGGAACCAGAGTGGGTCAGGTGGAACCAGAGTGGGTCAGGTGGAACCAGAGTGGATCAGGTAGAACCAAAGTGGATCAGGTAGAACCAGAGCAGGTCAGGTGGAACCAGAGTGGGTCAGGTGGAACCAGAGTGGATCAGGTAGAACC
>NW_013955495.1:0-3329 GCF_001266775.1 Austrofundulus limnaeus
ACAAACTGAGCATTGTGTCAACGCCACAGCCTATCTGAGAATTGTTGCTGACCATGTCCATCTCTTTATGACCGCAGTGTACCATCTTCTGATGGCTACTTCCAGCAGGATAATGCTCCATGTCATAAAGCATGAATCATCTCAGACTGGTTTCTTGAACACAACAATGAGGTCACTGTACTGGAATGGCTCCACAGTCACCAGGGGTCAGATTTATAAAGCTTGCGTACGCACAAAATGAGCCCAGAAACTTGTGTATGCCACTTTTCACGCCAAGGTTGTGATTTATAAAACAATACACAATGAATTTTAAACAAAACAATTCAGATGCAGTTGAGGTTCACACTCTCAGCTTTAATTCAGTGGATTGAACAAAATGATGGTATAGCAACATGAGGAACTAAAGTGTTTCTTAAAAACTATTCATTTCAGAGGCACAAAAGTAATTGGGCAAGTGCAGTAATTGTAAATAAAATGGTCATTACTTTTGTTGTCAATGACTTTCTGAAGTCTTGAACTCTGACATTGTTTCCTCCTGTTTAATGCTCTGCCAGGTCTTCACTGTGGAGCTTTGTTTGTTTGTTTGTTTGTGGGCCTTTCTGTCTGAACTTTGGTCTTTAACAAGTGAAATGCTCAGTTGGGTTGAGATCAGGTGACTGACTTGGCCGTTCAAGAATATTCCACTTCTTTGCTTTAATAAACTCCTGGTTGTTTTGGCTCATTGTCCATCTGTAGTATGAAACAGACCAATCAGTTTGGTTGGATTTGAACAGTTTGTCTCTGAACATCTCAGAATTCATTTGGCTGCTTCTGTCCTGTCACATCATCAATAAACAGCAGTGACCCAGTGCCACTGGCAGCCATAAAAAATATTAAAAAATATTTATGTGTACCTTTTCTTACTTAACAATTTAATACTCGTTAATGATAGCTATTTTTTTTCTAAATACTGTGTTGGTGCTTTCAGCTAAGGAAAGAATCTACGGTAAATAAAAAAGTGATGGTCTGCTGACTGGAGAGTTGGTGGTTCGGTTCTGGCTAAGACACTGGACCCTGGGGTGACTCCAGTCTGTGGGTCTGTGTCTGTGAGTGTAACTTGTACTTTAAGGACTTGAATGGTCAGAAAGAACAGTAAAGTACATTATAAACGCGGTCCATTTAYGAAATTAAAGTTTATTTAACAGAGACAATGGCAAATAAAACATTAACAAAAGACACTTTGCACCAGATTTAGCTTAAACTAATTTCCATCTGTGGCCTCTGAACAACAAATTTGACATTTCTAATTATGAAATCAAAATTGGTTTTATAAGTGAACTCAGCTTTAGTTAGAGAAGCCTAAGATAGAGAATAATATACAGTATGTCTATTATTTATAAAGGTTTTAACTCTACTATTCTTGCAGTAATAGTAAAAGGTGAAATAAAAACCAGACATCAGTAAAAATCAAAGCTGCAAATTGATCAGTTTATACAGGAGAAATGATTGCAGTATTATTAGTCATACAGTGGGTAGAAGAAGTAAAACCTTTAAAAACTATAATCTGTTCAGACTCAAGTTCAGTTTTAATGAGTTTAAAAAACAATCAGTCAGACAGCAGGCCAGACATTTTACTGGAAATTAGTTTTACATTATTCAGAACACAAAGGATGGGTTAACTGTTGTTGTTCTCTGGGTACCAGCACATTTAGGGGTAAGAGGAAATGAAAAAGCAGATAAAATGACAAAGCAGTTCAAAGTGACATTAACATTATAATTAAGACAAGTAAATCTGAAGCAAAAATATAATTAAAAGACTGAAGAAAGAGTGTCAGAAGAGATGGAGAGAGAAAACAAAGGGAGGAGGTTTTATAAGATCCAGAGGCTGGTAGGAGAAACCAGAGCTGGAAAAAGGAGCAGAAAAGAGAGTGATAACAAGGTTGAGATTTGGACTTACAGGACTTAATTTGACACTTTTTATAATACAAAACATAAAACAGGGAAATGTGATTATTGTGGACAAAATGAAACCATAGAACATGTTATAAAAGAAAGTCAGAAGTACAAACAAGAGACAATTTATGATAAAACAGTTCAGAAACATTAAGGAAAGGTTTGACATAATAGATACATTACAAAGGAATTTAGTGAGCAAACATTTACAAATCATGATACGGTTGTGTTATATATGTTTTTATTTATTTATTTATTTATTTATTTTTGTATGTTTTTATTTATTTATTTGTTTATTATATTCCCTTTGAATAGATAGATTTGAAAATATAAATAGAAATACAATAATTTTAGTAGAATATAAATATTAGTGAAATCATCTTGAACCACACTCCATACCAGTAGGTGGCGGTAATGCACACCTTCAGTTTATTACCAACCATCATTAAACACCTGAAGAAGAAGAACAGGAGAGAGCTGAGCTGTGAAGCCTGACAGTTTGTAGTTTAAAACAGAAAAGTGTTGGATAGAAATCTGCAACAAATCATTTTGCAGATAGTTTTGTAGTTTATCACCTGATTTCTGAGCTGAAAGTAGTTTGGAGTGAGTAAACAGACCGGACTTTCTGTTTTCCACCAACTACTTTACTAGTATAATTAGCTATTTGCTAATTCTACTAAATCCAAATAAAGTGGAAGTGGTGTAATTGGTCCTTAAAGCATTCATCCATGTTTAGCTGATGTCAGGCAGCTGAGGTTTATCTCCAGCAGTCACTGAGGGGCGGGGTCACCTGGGCCCACCTGGATTTATCAGATTAGGATTTCACAAAATCTTATCATGTGCAATTAATGGTCAGAGAAATCTGTTACTTTTGGCACTTGATGCTCAAAACGATTAACGCTCAGTGACTGGAGCWCAGTGAAATGATCAACATTCAGACAAATGAAGTGATCTGCAGCCATCTTCACCAGCAGATACAGAACAGATAATGATCCAATAAACATTTAAACTAAAAAATACTAACATTCTCAAAGTAGGAGAATATAAACCATCTACAAATCTCTCTAAATACATAAACCTTTTTTTTTTTTTTACCATCAGCTGGTGTATCTGGAAACAGATTTATTCAGGGAATGTAAATAAATCAAGCCAAATTAAAAGTTATTTAGTACTTTAACATCTGTAAAATGTTAACATCTGTAAAGTGTTAAGTGGATTCACAGCTCATAATGTTTCTGAAAACTGTAAACAATAACTGCAATATTTTTATTTTTCCCAACACCAGGGGTGTCACAAGGATTTAAGAACAAGGAGGGCTTAGCCCCCAGGAGACGCAGAATTTTTATATATTATATATTTGTATTGTGTGTGTGTGTGTGTGTGTGTGTGTGTGTGTG
>NW_013955495.1:4329-6612 GCF_001266775.1 Austrofundulus limnaeus
AATTTAATTAAATTCAAAAAAATGTTTACACCAAAATAATTTAAGGGGGCTTTAAAATATTTTAGGGGGGCTCCAACCCCCCTAAAATAGGCCTAGTGACGCCCCTGCCTAACACTGAATGATTTAGTATTTGAGCTCTTTGTGGTGTAACAGTAAAGGCAGTTTTATTCTGATAAARAAATGTTATGATTGATTAATTGAATTTTAGATATAATTTAATATTTTACACTTTGTGATCAGTTTGACTGAGGTTAGCTCCATCTGTAGCCAGCAGCAGCAGATTCATTGTTTTGGTTCTGATAAAACTCAAGGCCATACACACTGAAGAATAAATGCAGTTTCTTTTGGTTTGGTCTGCTTGTTTGTGATTAAAGTCGTGTTAAACCGATCAGCCACATTAAAACTACTTCAAGATGACGTAATGATCTTTTTACAGAACGATTGTTGCAGACCCCCCAGCTTCAGGACTATGCAACATGTGAGACTTTTCACAAGCAGCTGAAGGAACACAACAAACAGCTGGGTACTTTAATGCTCCTGATAACTTCCGCAGATCTCACCGAGCATGTGTGGAATGTGCTGTAATGCTGAGTCTGTGGTCCCAGACCACAGGACCACCCCATGAGGGTCCACATGCAGAATATGAGGCAGGTGTGTGGCCGATCAGGCTCACCTCACCCTGGATTTACACTACATGCGGCTCCGCTGCGCTGCACTGCGCAGTTCACAGCTGTTTGTTTTATACAGCGTCAGTGGTGGATCTAGGATTTTTCTGAGTCAGGGGCCATCAAGGGGCCACAATACTCATAGAGATGCCACGTCTTTGTTCAACATCCTTTCACACAAATTCCCAGTGTATACATTTTACACTTCAAACACTTAAAATGTAATTTTTTTTAAAGGTACCACTTTACAATAAGGCCCCCCTGATAGATGGCTTTTAAAGAGTTTATAGATAGGTTATTAATTAATCTGTAAACACTTATTATGCAATAATTAAGGACAGGAAAGAGACAAAATTGTCCAGTTTCATTTATTAATGATTTATGAAGTGTAAACTTTACAAATGAATTACCAATGAATTCACCACTGCCCTGCGTGGAGCCAGAGTAAATACTCTCATTGATCTATATTACTGGATTGGACGTGGCTTATAGCCTCTATAGCTAGCGACGCACCGTCATAGGAGCCATTGCTATACATTGAGTCATGTCAACAAAACAGTAGAGTTTCAATGGGGGATGCGCGTCATTCGGTCACAAAAATATTCATAGCACCCTCACTTCTTATCCCATTTYTATAAAAYRGGGCTTAAATTAAAGCTGAGAAAATTGCCGATGTTGTGATGTGCAAAAATATGTATTTGCTCAAGACGTAAATCTATAAGCAGTCTGGGAACTTTTCATTATATGTTTTTGCTAACGTATTTACAATAAAGGCCCCTTTCTGTCAGATAAAACTAAGAACTGTTATGCTAATATTTATTTAACAGAGACAGAAATACGTAGTCCAAGAATGAAGGTACTCCGTGAGATGATCAGCTGAGTTTTATTGCAACAGCAGGAAACACAGAGAACAACCTGGCCTGTCTCTCCACACTGCTGTTGAACATTGTTGAGAGGCCTCATATATATATTAACAAACACCATTATGCCATCTTGGCAAGATTTGATACAAGGTCAATGAAAACACAAAGATAAAAACAAGTGATATCTAAGAATGACTGTTCTTAGCAAATCTTGTTCTGACTTTAATCATTCTATCTGCAGATGAACAGAATGTCATGAAAACCTAGGTCATTAAAGGATGTCATGAATTACTTGCTTAAACATAAAAGTATTAGTTCTATTACAACTCCATTATTTGAACCTGAATGACGAACTCAATCGCAATTAACCTTCGTCCGTCCGTCTGTCCGTCAGTTCATTTTCTTCTGCTTATCTGGGGTCAGGTTGAGGGGGCAGCAGCCTGAAGGCTGAGTCACAGTACAAGATTTTAAAACAGTCGGCCAATTTTCAAAGACTGAGAGAGCCCACATGTGAGGATAAAAAATCATGGATATACCAGGTTTGGTCCTACAGTGCGTGGTGTACAGCCACACGGCAAGAGACAACACACCACACACGGAAATTTCATTCATGACTATTCAAAGATGTCAGCTATTAAATCACACAAGACTTCCTGAAATCCCGTGAGAATTCCGATGTCCGAGGAAAAATCTCACGTGACCTCCAGAGAGACGTGAGTTCAGAGTAAATAAACATTTGCAACAAGGAAGAAACA
>NW_013955496.1:0-1167 GCF_001266775.1 Austrofundulus limnaeus
TCTGAATTGAACCGGAAGCCAGTGAAGWTCTGCTAGGATCGGGGAGATGTGGGTGGGTTTGGAGGTTCGAGTTAGAAGTGTTGCTGCCGAGTTTTGGACAAGCTGAAGATGATTTAACTGTTTCTGGTTAAGACAGGTGAACAAACTATTACAATAGTCTAAGCGGCTAGAAATGAAAGCATGAATTACCATTTCCAAGTCTGAAGTAGACAGCAGGGGCCGGAGTTTTGAGATGTTCCGAAGCTTAAAGTAGCATGTAGAAACCAGATTCTTTATGTGTTTATCTAGAGACAGATCTGAGTCAATATTTACTCCCAGGTTGTGCACATTCTGCTGAACAGAAAGAGCCGGGATGTTCTTTTATCTTTGGGATTTTATTTTCATGGGCTAGGATCAATGTCTCTGTCTTCCTGAGGTGTAAAAAACAAGTAGCACTTTGTGTTACTCAGTACCCCCAAAGTAGCTCTCGGTTTCAAAAAGGTTGGTGACCCCTGATATAAATTACGGTATATGAGATTTTTGAGAAAATGACAGGGTGAAACCTATTTTTGCCCAATATCCTTTGTCCTAGATGCTAAATCAACTGTTTTACTGTTATTCGTTTTGAATATCTTGGTTGGACATAAAGGCGCAATCATAAGTACAGTCCATTTACCATTTACCAGTCCTGCATCTGTCTCACTTTATCCTAACCCTAATTCACATTACTTGCGTTCCGTCTCCATTCTGCTGCGGTCCGATCTCCGCGGCAAATTCGCACCCATTATAATCAATGAGAGTGTTTACACTGGCTGCGCAGGGCAGCAGTGAGCGGACGGCGATCCATCAAAATTAGAACAGATCCTATTTTTGCCAGACGCCGGAGCATTGCCGGAGTCAATTTTTAAAGATTACGTCGCACCAACAGGAAAAGAAACGAGCACAACATCCATATTTTCAAAATAAGACACTATTCGGCGGAATAATTTGTCGGAATAAAGTCTAAATTGCAGCTATATTAATAAATATACGGATATATTTCTACACAAATGCTGTCAAAATGTATCGTTCTGTTTGGGAAGCAGATAGAAACATGTAGCATGAAGCATATGTGTACACACACGATACACGTGGATTTTATTTTGAAATCAGAAGTTTAAGAAAGATGACAGCGAGACAGTTTCAACA
>NW_013955496.1:2641-4083 GCF_001266775.1 Austrofundulus limnaeus
CCTGTGTATCATCAAACGTTTTAACAATTTATTTTATTTTTTATTGTTCCACCTACTGCTCACAGCTTGGGGTGAAATAAGAATAAAAAAAAGTCTCAGTGCTGAATATTCAAGTGATATTTCATTACAGTACAAATAATCACAGTGCCAAATAAAACTCCACTGTAAATTTTATTATATGAATAAGTTAACAAATGTTGACAAGAGTTTAAAAATATCTCAGAAACTGGTACTTGACGTCATCAGCTCTTCAAACATGACACTTGGGTCAGATGACCTAAAAGCTTTGATTAAAAAACAATTTTACACAATTTTTTTAAATGTTTAAAAAAGGCCTTAAAATCAGATAAAAATAGGCATGCCACATCTGTTTTGTTTAGAACAATTACATTAGTTTTTTTTTTCAGTAACTTATCTATCCCTAAGTGAACCACTGTGTGTAGAGGAGGAGCGGCAGCTGAAGTTCTGTTTGTGCGTCAGCAACTTGTTCCTGATTTTGCCGAGGCGCATCATATATTCATTAATACAAATGCAGAGTGAAGCATCATGAAAATCTAGTCATTGCTCTCAGAACAGGTGGAGCTTTATAAATACCATAACAGGGTGTGTTTTTACTCCTTTATCACGRTGACGTGAAATGTCTTCATAAATAMATTAATAGTTTCAGTGTTATAGTTGAAAGCTGAACAAGGGAATTTTCAGGAAATCAGCAATGCTGAGAAGTAATGAGGCTCCATGCAGAACTCTTTAAAGTTGACAGAAAACTCGTCCGCCTACTCACTGAAACTATTTTCCAGCTCAGAAAACAGTTGATAATCRATGTAAATTTCTGTCTTTTCACAGTTCTCAGCTGCCCTCCCCTCCTGCCAAACAAGTGGGCGGGGCACACACCAGTAGTCTAACGTATTAGGACCTACAGTATGTATTGTGAATGATTTGGGCAGCTGTCCATCTTTTCTTACTTCCATCATTTCTTGAAGAGGCATCCTCATTTTATGTGACACTAAATTCACCACAGTCTTTCCAACTGAGAATTCCTACTGTATTTAGAGTACCTGGAAAAATTAATCTAAATTTAGATTTTACACAGCAAAAATTGCGGGCTGCCAGGTACTTTTGAACCCTATGTTGTTCTAGATCAAAGAAATATATTTTAAAGTCATTATGTACCGTTTAAAGTAGACATATTCTGCTTTTAAATTTCTCCTTTTTACATTTAAATCATTCAGTTGGGTCTTTATAAAGTGAATTGATTTGGTCTGAATTCCACCTTATTCTAACTTTATCTGCCCCTCTTTCACCACTTTTCTGATGTATCTCAGAGCAGTTAGTTCTAACACTGTGCCTATCTATCTT
Organism: Austrofundulus limnaeus; assembly: GCF_001266775.1. Taxonomy (NCBI): domain Eukaryota; kingdom Metazoa; phylum Chordata; class Actinopteri; order Cyprinodontiformes; family Rivulidae; genus Austrofundulus; species Austrofundulus limnaeus. The sequence continues at coordinate 3,998 of NW_013955496.1, forward strand.
TCTAATTACTTCTCTCTCTGTTTTTCTCTCTCTCTATTTTCTCTTCACAAAAAAAAAACAAATAAATAAAAAAAACATAATGGTGC
>NW_013955496.1:5083-6765 GCF_001266775.1 Austrofundulus limnaeus
ATTTTGAGGGGGGAAACAAGGAAAATAACACATTTCCTCATCTAGCTGCATTTTCTCCAAAGCGGCCTGTCATCGCTGCGCAGCAACAAACTCCAGCTGCTTTTGGACAGCAAAATAAACAAATAAATAAATAAAAATAATAAACTCTGCACAATTATTTGTCAACTCTGACAGCAAATKTTATCTGCTCTGGGCCAAATATAGGTGAGCRTTTGGCCCGGACCTGTAAAAMGACCATAGGCTCATATGTTTGWTTTTGTTTTKTTYYCCCCCACAACCCGTCAGTGTGGATCTGGAAAGCRGATGGTGGTGCACAGGTTTGAGACAGATGTGGCACAAAAATACAAAATTTTTATTATATGTTTAGGCTGCTTTGGTCGACCTGGATGGAATCAAAGTCAAAATGTTTTTTGCAGGTTCATCAGCCTGACCCAGAGCTGGCACATTTCCATAAACCCTCCGTTGACTACATTCTCCGCACAGGTTGTGCGCACCGCACCCCATTTAAATACTTTATTAATATAATCAAGAGTTTGTTCTCATTTTTACATCATTATACAAGTTATGAACTGTCCTGCCTTTTGGAGAATACTACACCAACATAAGCATCAAGTACAGTAGATAAACTCCAGCTTGTGAGCGTGTGCGCACTGTCAGCTAAGCACTGCGCAACAAAACCAAACCATGCAGATCTGGTGATTGTAAACAGATTTAATAACAGATCTTAATGCTGTCGGTTTTGTCTGTGCCTCTGTCTGTATCTAGACAGAGAGAGAGACATCCGTCATAACTTGTCAGCGTTGGGTGCAGCCTGTAAATGTCCGTGAGACCAGCTGATAGGCAGGGCCGTAAAGTGGGGGTTGTGGAGAGAAAATAAAATAAAATAAAGGAGCCCTTGATCCTTTACAGGTCCGGTCCAAATGCTCACCTATAATTGGCCCAGAGCAGATAACTGTTCCTGCCAGTGTTGACAAATAATTGCGCTGAGTTTGTCATTATTGTTTCTGTCCAAACGAAGCTGCAGTTTGTTGCTGCGCTGCTGACAGGCCGCTTTGGAGAAAACGCTGCCAGACAAGGAAATGTGTTATTTTCTTTATTTTCCCTCTCAAACATTACTTAAATCGTTTGCTTTACTCACCATCTCTTGCGTAAAAATAGCGTTCCAGCGCAAGTTTCTGACCCACTGTTCCAAACTCCAGTGTGGACATTATTTACGTGTTTAGTCTTTTTTATGGTCATTTATAAAGTAGTTTTACTATGATCATCATTAAAACAACTGCAGGTGAAAACGTCATTATTTAATTGTTGCTTGATGAAGAATCAATACAGGTAAAGCTTGATGTGTAATGAAACTGCTATAATAAAAAAGTATAATCATTGCTAGTAGACCGAATCTGCTTTTATGAGAAAATACAACAAATGATTAAGAAAAGCAAGCTAACGTCCCTCCTTTTCCTCAGAAAATGTGCCGCAAATTCTAACACTTGTGTCGATATTGATTCAGGAAATTAATGTCCGCTCCATTCATTTTTATGCTCACAAACGGCTGCTGATGAACTGAAAAATATCTAAAAAAAAAACTTAATGAACAAACTAAACATCTTATCGATGACTGTAGTTTGTTTTATTTATTTTTTTCATTTTCAAAAGAAATACTACAGTACGCTACGCAATGAGATTAC
>NW_013955496.1:7765-9061 GCF_001266775.1 Austrofundulus limnaeus
CTCGAGACACAGTGTACAAGAGAGTTAGACAGTGAGCAGTGTGGAGAGAGAAGCAGAGGCACAGAGACAGGCCAGGTTCTCTGTGTTTCCTGTTGTTGCAABRAAACTCAGCTGATCATCTCACGGAGTACCTTCATTCTTGACCAGCGTATTTCTGTCTCTGTTGTTAAATAAATATTGCCATAACAGTTTTATTATTATTTCTTCTTTTCTGCTTCTTCTTCTGCAGCTCTACAGTTTCTCCCACCACCCTTAGAAAAACCACCTTCCTTTGTTCTGTCCCATGTCTTCTGCCTCTCTGTGATCAGCCTTGCTTTGATTATAGTTCTTGTTTCAGATTGACTTGTTTTAACTGTAAAACTGATTTTATCTGCCTTCTCAGTTCCTCTTATATGTGCTGGGACCCAAAGAAACACGACCGTTAACCCATCCTTTGTTTGCTGAATAGTCCAGTAAAACATCTGGCCTTCTGTCTGAAAGACTGTTTTTTAAAAACTGAATAATTCTGAACTTGAATCAGAACATATTATTGTTTTTAATGGTTTTACTTCTTCTGTGTGGCTAATAAAACAGTGATTTCTCCTGTATAAACTGATAGATTAGTGATTATTTTACCTACTATTATTTGACATTCTGGTACTGTTAATGTAACTCCTACTTCTCTGTTTTTGATGCATCTGTTTATATTTGTATGTACTGATATTACTTGTTTAAGTATACTTGTACTGTATGTGAATTGATAATAATGATCTTTTTTCCTTTTCAATAACTTCAAATCAACTGTAGCTTCAGGTAAAATCCAGAGTGGTATTATTGACACTGGTTGATTTGGACTTATTGTTGGATTGTGTATTTAATACTGTTTTTTATTTCATTTTATTCCATCCAAAACTTTTTATTGAATTTATTGAAATGAAACATGAATGCAGATAATATTTTGGGCTCTTCCAAATGAGTAGTTTAGTCAAAGATGTCAGTTTATGGAGTTAACATTTATTTATTTTATTTTTGTGTACAGTGACTTGGTGCAACATAATAAACTGATTTGAACTGTGATGGACTGGAGACCAGTCCAGAGTGTACCTGCCCCTCACACTGGGACTCTGGGCACCAGTGACACTGAAAGGAAGAAGCAGATATACAGTGGTTTGCAAAAGTATTCATACCCCTTGAACTTTTCCATATTTTGTCACATTACAAGCACAAACATAAATATATTTCACTGGAATTTAATGTGAAAGACCAACACAAAGTATACCACTTTGTGTTGGTCTTTCACATTAAATTCCAGTGAAA
>NW_013955497.1:0-2949 GCF_001266775.1 Austrofundulus limnaeus
TGTATGTATATATTTCTGCCCACTCTGAGTGTTTGAAAATTGGTTATTTGTAAAGTTTCTGTTAGCTTCTGTTATGTTCAATATAACTTATTAAAAGTTATTAGCCTACTTAATACAATTACGTTTCATCAATGTGAATTTCATTAAGACATTTATTAAAATTTAAAAATTGTAATATTGGTAACAAAACTAAATGATTTTGTTGGAATGTTGTCTTTCTCACATTTCTACATACTGTGAGCAGTTTCAGTCAGAGGTTTACACACAGTTGTTTGGTTCGAGTGCCTAACGAGCCGCTCATCAAAGCCTGCTTTGTTTTCGCTGCCATGTAGCAGCGCAGGTATCCATGGTCTCTGTTGTCTTTAGGTTCTGCTGAGAAGATTCCTTTTGTTTTGCTTCGGACAACTTGTTATCGACAGTGGTGGGCAGCACTAATCTAAAATTTAGATCCACTAACCCTAAAACACTAACTCAAATATTTAGGTCCCCTAATTCTAAAACACTAACACATTGGAAAATTTAGCCAAAGCTAATTCTAAAGCACTGAAATAACTTGGTCAACCCCTGAACATCCTTCAACAGACAACATGTCACATGTTGCTCTTTTAAGACTTATTGACATTCCACAGCTGGATTTGTGTTCATATATTGTCACCTGGTGGATAAATGACACATATGAACAAAATGTGTGACAGTTTTCACCCTCAGTTGTTAACATTAGTGTTGATCAATAACATTTATGGACCTCAGTTAGTGCTTCTAAATTTAGCAAGTGCTAATCCACTAATAAATTTTAAAATTAGCAAAAGCGCTAAAGCACTAATCAGGAAATTAGTTCCCCTATTAGTGCTTTAGGGGAACTGTGCCCACCACAATGTAAAGCAATAAAATACTTACCAATTTTGCACGTATTGTTACTGTACATTGACAAAACACTTTTAAACAACAATGTGAGAAAATCCACCCATATTTTGTCAGTCAAAGGACTTTTTCTGCTGAATTGTTCGAATCTTTTTAAGAAGAAAAGAAGACCTCTGTGGATTGATTCATGCTGGACTTTCCATTTTGATTCATTGGCGCCTCTAGTGTTTGGACATGGAACTACACTCACAGTCATTGCTCTCGTATAGGACAGATGAGTGACATGCCAGGGGCACTTCTGTGGGCCAGTCAGATTTCAACTGGGGCCCTGCCCCTAGAACCAACCTTGCATAAGAGGGGATCCATGTAACTCATTCAGACTGAGCCTGGTCACTGAGTAAAGGCTCAGCCACCAACAAACCTGTTCCCCAAGCCTCACTCTAGACGAGGTATGCCAAAYGACAGGCCGACAGGATGACTGACATTTTACAGAGGATTCTTGGAAACTTTCCAGGATGACACCTTTAAAACTAAAGAATTCTTTTTTTTTTCTTTTGAAACTTATACAAGAGCAGAAAAATTTAGTTTGCCACACCTGTGCATTATTGAAAGATAAAAAGTAATGCATGAGAAGCACCGACCRTAATTAGCTCTTATCAGAGCCTGGTGTTGGTGACCCTGATCAGACCACACCTCTGGGAGTAGGCAATAAAGAGTGACAAACCTTAGAYCGGGTCTGCTAACTCATTAAAGCCAGAATGTTTCAAAATGACAAAACAGAAGAGAAAAAAAAACAAATTTACCTGATGTAACAATGACATTGCATCACCTGACAAACAGTTTATGAAAATTTGTTATCGCTGAATAACGCAATTGGGATTATCATTTAGGGCTAAAATCTGGCAGCACCTTGCAGTTTAGTTCTGTCAGATTAAAACTATTACTATTCTTAGAACCACACCAGTAGGTCAGYCCCACTGTAGGTGGGGTGACAATAAGAGTAACACAACTGAGCCCYTCTCACATCAAATAGACCCCCACTTAAAGATCAAACATCACATSAGTCAATGGAAAATAAGAGTTGTTAAAACAGCACAACAGTTTGTCAGAAACAAAACATGAAATGCTTAGAATGGTTCCGAAGGGTGCAACACTTAGAGTAACACAATGTGCCCTTTTATCTCTCATCCGAACACTTTTACTTCACGTTGTGTAGCGGCTCCGCATTGACCTGCTGGGAATCCGATTATTTCCCTGTTTGTATTTATTCTGATCAGTTCTGTACCAGAAAATCAGTCTGAGCTCTGCTGCTGAAGTTAAAAAAACTCTACCTTTTGCTCTGAGCAAATTCAGTGTGTGCACTTTAATTAGACTGTAGAAGTCTTAGCAGGTGGTGGTGGTTTTCAGACATAAAGCACTGTGGTGTATGCAGCCATCAGGACACTAATGCAACAGAGCACCACAGAGCAAAATGCATGTGGAAATAGTTTTTACACCTTTTCTTTRTTATCCTGTTTAGACACCATAAGGGAACACCTAATTTATGTGTTATTGTTACGACAAAAAATGTTATTCTGATTCACATTGATTTCAAATTATTTAACCCCATAATAACCATCCTCGTTTAAAAACATTTATGCTGTGACATTTTATAAAAACGCTAACRTTTAAGAAATTAAGCAAGTTTTGTCTCGACTGGTTTCAGATTAAGTTTAACTTCTCAAATCTTTTAATTTGTTTGTTTCTAARCATGCTGTTTCACCAATGGGTAAATTTTTTTCATGGCGGAACGGTGGGAACTTTTTAATTATAATTCTGCAATGTCTTGCAACACCACTTTTAAAAGAGGCTGGCTTCCATTCGATTTTCTCTCATTGCATGTGTTCAAAAGAAGAGCGTCACGCCTCCTCCAGGCATCTGCTGAATGTGAGTACCCTGTTAGTCTCACAGCGTTTCCATGTTTCCGCCGTCTCCACCCTGAACTCACAGAAGAATTTCAAACAGTTACTCAAACAGAGTGACAGGCATTTCATTTCTCTCTCTCTCTCTCTCTCTCTCTCTCTCTCTCTCTCTCTCTCTCTCTCTCTC
>NW_013955497.1:3949-6587 GCF_001266775.1 Austrofundulus limnaeus
TCAACCCCCCCACCCCCACCCCACACACACTCACACACATTTTTTTTCATTGAAAATGAAAAGAGCTTCCTTTGAAATCCTTCACAACTATTGTATTGTTGGCATCCTTTTACTGTTCATTTCMCTATTTGCTCTGGTTGTACTTTTTTCAGCTTGTTTCTACTAATTTCAGCTTATTTTTTCTGATTATTTCAACTTCCATCAACTAGTTTAACTTTATGCTCCTTTCTGTTCATTTCAGCTTTTGTTGGTCTCCTCACTAACTGTTTAACTGTTTCCGCTAATTTGAGCTTTTTAAGCTAGCTTTACTTGTTTTGTGTTCATGTTAAAGTAAAGCTGTAGTAAAGCGYAAAATAGCTGTAAACATAAACTTTTATGAGCATTTGTAAGAGCAAACAGAGCCACTAGCAGCTGCRAATTCCAGGAAGCTTGTATGTATTACTCAACATCTGGGAAGCTGTTTCTTTTGTCTGAGTTTTTGCCACTGGTGTTATTTTTGATCAGCTTTAACATAATCAAATAYAACATATTCAAAGTGCATGTAATCCACTGAATCCTCCCAACTGTGAGCTCAGTGACACAACAAATGCCTCTGGGGTGTTGAGTAAAGCAGAGATAGAAGCATTCACTTTTCTTTCTCATTGAGGCGTGAAGATATTTACTCTGCAGCGTATACAGTTGCAGACAGAGGCATATTGTGCAGATAATGTAGAGGCCAAACTGGTACTTGTGACAACATAACATGGTGTTAACCCTCAGCACCCAATCATGTTCTTAAGCCAAGTTTGTTTTTTGTTTTTTTTGTACCTGAAAACCTTGAAACAAACATGTCTCACACTCACATCTGTCAAATGTTTGGGCCGTTTGCTGGGGACTGTCTTTCCACCAGAGTTGTACAGTAACTAGGTACAAATACTTTGTTACTGTACTTCAGTAGAATTTTTGGGCATTTGTACCTTCACTTCAGTAATTTTTTTCAGACTACTTTTTACTTCTACTTCTTACATTTTCAAACAATTATCTGTGTTTTCTACTCCTTACATTTTTTAAAAAAACGTAAGAAGTAGAAAGTTGTTACTTTTGTTTCATTTTTGCTTRKTTTCATTCCAGCTTGTTATTGTAAAAAATAAATACCATACATATAAATTGTGCCTCCTAGATAGAGTGAATTTAACTGTGGTTGAAGGAGAAATATAAATACATAAAATTCTGATACAGTATTAGTTTGTACACAAATCATGTCACACTCCAGCAGGACATGATCATTCAAATTAAAGGACTGTACTTAAGAAGTATTTGTATTTCTTGAATTATATTATTGCATTTGGCCGCAGCCCTCAGATAGATTTTCATTTTGGGGTAAAGGTTTGTGCAGCCTTGACATATGTATATAAACTGAAACAGCTGGACTAGTGCATCCTAAATTTAACATAAATTAATTATTTCAATACAATGTAGTCATTTCTTCATTTTTTGAAGAGGTCACCTCCTAATAGTCATTGCAGAAAATCTAACTTCTCATTTTAAATTGATATTTTTACTTTTAATACTTAAGTACAAAAAATATCAGATACTTTAAGACTTTTACTCAAGTAATATTTCTAAAGGAGACTTTAACTTTTACCAAATTTTGTAGTCAGATACTTGTACTTTTACTCAAGTATCATTTTGTTGTACTTTATACAACACTGCTTTCCACTTTGACTAATGTTATTTAGACAAGGTAGGCTTGCCTCCAAGGTGGATCAGGCTCTCTTGACTGTTCATAATGAGGTGTCCGCTGCCTTCCAATGAAAGGAGTAACACCTAAGTTCAGCATCAAGGTGGAGCGTGCACCATGTTAGTTCAGGAGGAGTGTCTGCAGCTCACCATCATTCCTCCAATGGGCAGATCACACAACTGCTGAACGAGCTGTTGTATGAATGAATGTTGCAATCGGTCACTGGATGAATGCATGACTGAGTTTTAAGTGGTGGACTCAGATTGTGGATGCAGAACCTGGTTAATCTGACCTGTGTAACTCAGACATGTGCCTGGGTTACAGTCAGATCGCATGTGTCACAAAAGATAAAACTGGAATATTATGGGAACAGTTAAAGCTCCAGTACTTGTAAACTTGAAGTTCATGAAATACTTTAAGTAAGCTATATTTAGAGATGAAAAACAGTTTGAAAGTATAATGATAAATGTRTTTATTTAACCAGGCAGTTCCCACCATAATCACAGATTGTGTCACAAAGAGAGGTCTGGGCCTGAAGGCAGTTGAAACATGCCTGATTTGAACTGTGGGTGGAAACCAGAGTAACCRAAGAAAGCCCACGCAAACATGAGGAGAACATGCCACCTCCACAAAGAAAGACCCGTGATTGAACCAATGAACTTTTGTTTTTTGGAATTCTGGGCTTTAGTTTAATTTTATGGTTTACAGTTTTGCTTTGTTTTGCTTCACCTGCTGCTTTAACATTGCCACATTTGTTGTTTTCTCACTGGTTTTGTTTACAACTTATTTTAATTTCTTTTCCTTGTCTGTTAGTCATCTTGCCGATAGCTGTATAATGTAAAAGATAAGATAAGATAAGATAAGATAAGATAAGATAAGATAAGATAAGATAAGATAAGATAAGATAAGATAAGATAA
>NW_013955498.1:0-1447 GCF_001266775.1 Austrofundulus limnaeus
GTATAGTATAGTGTGGTACAGTATAGTACAGTATACCATGGTACAGTATAGTACAGTATACCATGGTACAGTATAGTACAGTATACCATGGTACAGTATAGTACAGTATAACATGGTACAGTATAGTACAGTATACCATGGTACAGTATAGTATAGTGTGGTACAGTATAGTATAGTGTGGTATATAATTTGGTACAATGTGTTTTGTGTTTGTTTCTTCTTTCTTGAGTCTGAGGTCTGAAAGAGAAACAGGAAGCTTCTGGATTTGAATCCAGCTGAATAAACTTCAGCTGGATCTTCAGAACCAGACGTGGACCTGACTGGAACCAGCAGACGTGGACCTGACTGGAACCAGCAGACGTGGACCTGACTGGAACCAACAGACGTGGACCTGACTGGAACCAGCAGACCTGGACCCGACTGGAACCAGCAGATGTGGACCTGACTGGAACCAGCAGACGTGGACCTGACTGGAACCAGCAGACGTGGACCTGACTGGAACCAACAGACGTGGACCTAACTGGAACCAACAGACGTGGACCTGACTGGAACCAACAGACGTGGACCTAACTGGAACCAACAGACGTGGACCTGACTGGAACCAACAGACGTGGACCTAACTGGAACCAACAGACGTGGACCTGACTGGAACCAGCAGATGTGGACCTAACTGGAACCAACAGACGTGGACCTGACTGGAACCAGCAGATGTGGACCTGACTGGAACCAGCAGATCCATGCACACGTAGCAGCAGGAACCAGAGAACAAACTACAGGTGTCTCCCTGCGGTCATCTTCAGAACTGTAGGAGTGGATCTGAGTTCTTTATGATCTCAGAATAACTCCTGCTGCTCAGGTTGGGTCTGGTCAGTTCTCAGAGACCTGAGCAACACCTGGAGGGAAGTTTGTGGTCACTGAATCAAAGTGAAACCTCTCTGTCTAAAGGTTAGACTTTAACTGCTCACAGAAACTCTAATGAGGAGAAATGAAGATTTTTAAACAACCATGGAAGTGAACGGTTAAATCTGTGGTTCTGAATGATTCATGAGTGTGTTGGAGAAAAGTTGGTGGTTTCAGAGGGGAATCAGAAGTCAGAGGAAGAAGCCAGAAATGGGACTAAAGCTTTGGATAATCCGAGATAATCCTTCAGACCAAATCCCATGAAAAAAGAAACATATGTCATCAGAGAAAAGAGCCTAAAGAAACTTTAAGATCCGGTTCAGACTGGGTGGACTGGAATCAGCTGTTCTACCTATAGTTTAACACATTTACAAGCTGTCAGTGAACACAACAAACACCTGACTTCTGCTGAGTCAGGATGATGTCACTGATCACCTGTCAGGTGAGGTCATGTCCTGCAGACTCTTCAGAAGGAGGAGCAACACTTAGATAGTGTATGTTGATACAAACGGCACAGAACCAAATCTGTACATAATTATATAAATAC
>NW_013955498.1:2447-3073 GCF_001266775.1 Austrofundulus limnaeus
ACACTGAGTGTCTCTGAGGGACACCTCCAGTCTTCAGAAGATGTCCACACTGAGTGTCTCTGAGGGACACATCCTGTCCTCAGAAGATGTCCACACTGAGTGTCTCTGAGGGACACATCCTGTCCTCAGAAGATGTCCACACTGAGTGTCTCTGATGGACACATCCTGTCCTCAGAAGACGTCCACACTGAGTGTCTCTGAGGGACACATCCTGTCCTCAGAAGACGTCCACACTGAGTGTCTCTGATGGACACATCCTGTTGTCAGAAGACGTCCACACTGAGTGTCTCTGAGGGACACATCCTGTCCTCAGAAGATGTCCACACTGAGTGTCTCTGATGGACACATCCTGTCCTCAGAAGATGTCCACACTGAGTGTCTCTGATGGACACATCCTGTCCTCCAGTCTTCAGAAGATGTCCACACTGAGTGTCTCTGAGGGACACATCCTGTCCTCAGAAGATGTCCACACTGAGTGTCTCTGATGGACACATCCTGTCCTCCAGTCTTCAGAAGATGTCCACACTGAGTGTCTCTGAGGGACACATCCTGTCCTCCAGTCTTCAGAAGATGTCCACACTGAGTGTCTCTGAGGGACACATCCTGTCCTCAGAAGATGTCCACAC
>NW_013955498.1:4073-4966 GCF_001266775.1 Austrofundulus limnaeus
ACACACACACACACACACACACACACACACACACACACACACACACAGGGTCTGTTATGGATCAGATTCAGGACCACATAAAGGTCCTGGGTCTGACGAGCACAGATTGAGCAGGAGCAGAAGTCCTCCTCAGTCTGGTTCTGATCCAGTTCTCTGGTTCTGATCCAGTTCTCTGGTTCTGATCCAGTTCTCTGGTTCTGATCCAGTTCTCTGGTTCTGTGGGTCTCAGATGACAAATAAAAGATAAATAAAGTGTAAAACAGGCTGAGGGAAGTGCTGGTTCCTGGGACGTAATCAGGTCCCAGCAGGAGAAGATCCTCCTGAGATCAACCTCCTCACATCTGCAAACATTTAATAAAGATCAGAAAGAGTTTTAAAAACACTTCCTGTGGTTTAAACTCATTCAGTCATAAACTCATGTTTCAGTTATTAGTGTCTGCTAACATGTTTCATCTTTATTAAGACAAACTCCTCAAACAACAACAAGCTTTAAGGTTTGAGCAGAAAACATGAGAAGATCTGCTGCTGTCCTGATGAACTCTGTGTTCCTGAACGATCATCTGCAGGTATGAAGAGCTGNTACAGTATAGTATAGTGTGGTACAGTATAGTATAGTGTGGTACAGTATAGTATAGTGTGGTACAGTATAGTACAGTGTGGTATAGAATTTGGTACAATGTGTTTTGTGTTTGTTTCTTCTTTCTTGAATCTGAGGTCTGAAAGACAAACAGGAAGCTTCTGGATTTGAATCCAGCTGAATAAACTTCAGCTGGATCTTCAGAACCAGACGTGGACCTGACTGGAACCAACAGATGTGGACCTGACTGGAACCAGCAGACCTGGACCTGACTGGAACCAGCAGACGTGGACCTGACTGGAACCAGCAGACGTGG
>NW_013955498.1:5966-6383 GCF_001266775.1 Austrofundulus limnaeus
ACTGAGTGTCTCTGAGGAACACATCCTGTCCTCAGAAGACGTCCACACTGAGTGTCTCTGAGGAACACATCCTGTCGTCAGAAGACGTCCACACTGAGTGTCTCTGAGGAACACATCCTGTCGTCAGAAGACGTCCACACAAACATGGTTTCAGACCTGAACATCTTAATGACTAAAAGCAAACTGGACAGCATCCTGTGAGACTGGGAGCTGCTGTGGAAACCATCAGGAAGTGTGTTCATGGTCCCAGTCACACTTCAGACTCCAGAAGACAAAAAGGTTGTTGGTGTCCGTCCCTTACTGGGACAAGGACACATGAAGGAAGAGACAAAAATAAAAAGCTCATTAGTTCATTTTACTGCCTCCCAGCACACACACACACACACACACACACACACACACACACACACACACACA
>NW_013955498.1:7383-8363 GCF_001266775.1 Austrofundulus limnaeus
CAGTTATACAGTACACAGTATAACTGTATACAGTTATACAGTACACAGTATAACTGTATACAGTTAAACAGACAAAACTGGGCCTGTCCCACCAGTCCACTCTACATTATCAACACAAACATGGATCAACCTGCTGAAACAAAGATCAACACAGTTTGTGGAGATTTTCAGGAGTTCTGATAAAGGGACAAAAGTATTTTAAAGAACAGTTTTTCTTTTATCTGATTGTTTGATTGAAGATGAGAATAAATAAAGAGAAACACCTGGTGAAGAAGCAGCTCCATGCTCTCATCCTTTCTGAGAAACCAGGAGGAAAAACTCTAAAAGTCACTTCAGGAGCAGAACCTTCTTTCATGTCAGCGTTTCTCCAACATCAGAGGACAGAACCGGAGCAGAACCGGAGAGGATTTAAATAATAAGAAATGAGAAGATGTTTTATCTCAGCTCCTCCCGCAGGTCCTTCCTCCTCACTGCCTGAAGATCCGGAGGGAACACTGTACCTGCAGAAGGTTCTGTTCAAAGGACCGCTGAGGTTCTCCTTCACACCCCTTCAGCAGGAGCAAACAGAGTTACAGCTGGGGCGAGGAGGAGAGGAGAGGAGGAGGTCAGGGAGCTTCATGAAGCTGATGGAGGTTCAGGCTGTGACTCGTGGACACAGGGATAAACCACCAAACTGTTTCCTGAATATCTGCTGAATCAGCAGCTTCTCTCATCTGAAATGTTCTAAAACCTCTTTTACTAAGTGAAACTGTTCACCTGCAGCAGCTCAGCTCCTGGAGATGAAAGAAGAAACGTTAAACATGAAGATCAAAGAAGTTAAAGTGTGTGAGGAAGAGGAGCTGCAGATGAAGGAGGAAGAACTCTGTGTGAACCCTGGATGGATTACAGCTGACCCACTTTCCTCCTCTTCATCACCTCTTCCTCTTCATCACCTCTTCCTCTTCATCACCTCTTCCTCTTCATCTCCCAGTCAGAGACTG
>NW_013955498.1:9329-9826 GCF_001266775.1 Austrofundulus limnaeus
TAACCTAAACTAATCCGACCCTTTAACCCTGGTTAACCTAAACTAACCATTTAACCCTGGTTAACCTAAACTAATCCGACCCTTTAACCCTGGTTAACCTAAACTAACCATTTAACCCTGGTTAACCTAAACTAATCCGACCCTTTAACCCTGGTTAACCTAAACTAACCATTTAACCCTGGTTAACCTAAACTAATCCGACCCTTTAACCCTGGTTAACCTAAACTAACCATTTAACCCTGGTTAACCTAAACTAACCATTTAACCCTGGTTAACCTAAACTAATCCAACACTTTAACCCTGGTTAACCTAAACTAACCATTTAACCCTGGTTAACCTAAACTAATCCAACCCTTTAACCCTGGTTAACCTAAACTAACCATTTAACCCTGGTTAACCTAAACTAATCTAACCCTTTAACCCTGGTTAACCTAAACTAACCCTTTAACCCTGGTTAACCTAAACTAATCCAACCATTTAACCCTGGTTAACCTAAA
>NW_013955498.1:10826-11531 GCF_001266775.1 Austrofundulus limnaeus
CTCTGAGTCCTGGTCTCTGAGTCCTGGTCTCTGAGTCTCTGAGTCCTGGTCTCTGAGTCCTGGTCTCTGAGTACTGGTCTTTGAGTCTCTGAGTCCTGGTCTCTGAGTCTCTGAGTCCTGGTCTCTGCGTCTCTGAGTCCTGTGGTCTTTGAATCTATGAGTCCTGGTCTTTCAGTCTCTGAGTCCTGGTCTCTGAGTCCTGGTCTTTGAGTCTCTGAGTTCTGGTCTTTGAGTCTCTGAGTTCTGGTCTTTGAGTCTCTGAGTCCTGGTCTTTGAGTCTCTGAGTCCTGGTCTTGGAGTCTCTGAGTCCTGGTCTTGGAGTCTCTGAGTCCTNTCCTAACGACTCACATAACGTGTGTTTTAATTAGAGAGAGGACAGAAAATCTAATATCAGCTGTTTAGAGGAAGCGGGCGTCTGAAGCACCTTCACTCCAGCTGGGAGGAATATTTTTAGCTGGAGCAGCTCTGCTGGGGTTTGAGGGACCGTTAGGAATGTGGGTCAGTTCTGAAGAACCTCTAACAGAACTTCATCACAGACGTTTCAGCCAATCAGAGACGAGCATTTGATTAAACTCTGGGGACTCATGAATCAGCTCTGCAGATTACAGATTATTTTAATGTTTAACTGTTTTACCACAGATTTAAAACATAAACATGTACACACACACACACAGACACACACACACACACAGACACACACACACA
>NW_013955499.1:0-5552 GCF_001266775.1 Austrofundulus limnaeus
TGGATATTTTGTGGGTCAGAAGACAAAAAGTTTGGGAACCACTGTTCTAGAGTATCAACAGAGCAAATCAAACGAAACAGGTGAAAAATACTTAGTGTATTTATGCAAAACGAATTTTGCATTCATGGAAGTTAAATCATAATCCCCATGCTCAATGTTCTTTTCATTTCTGTTTTTTTTTTCTCTTTGTGTGTGTGTGGGGGGGGGGGGGGTGAGTCTGATCATGGACAGGCAGGACTGGGAACAGGTATCATTTATCAACTTGTTTGCAGCCTTTAAATGATCCTTTTGTCTGCTGATAGTAGCAGAGTATAGAATAAGGTGACCTACTGAATAATTACACAGTGTGAGCACTGTTTTTTATAATTATCTTTCTTTCTTTACAAGTTGTTTTTATATATAAAACATGATAAGGGATATAGATATAGGGAATTTTTGAAGCAAAAAAGAAAAACTTCAGTGAAAAGCTTCTGAAATGATTTATCATCAGCTTGTCACTATGCAAAGTTATTCTATTTAACATGAAACGTGAATTCTCCTCCAAACAGTAAGTTATAAAAGTCAAAATTCTATCATTATTTTATTGCACAGCAGCCGTCTGCAGCGTCAGTGTCCTCACTGAGCTCCTGATCGACTTATTTCTGTTCAAGGAGTCCACGATCTCTGCTGGAATTAACCTTCAGCTGCTCGGTGCTAACATTAGGGCCTGATATTTATTAATTATTCATTGTGCTCTGCTCTGCCCTGTGCAAATCGAAATGTGGCTCACCATGGAAACAGCCTTCTGGCTCCACCAGAGGGTGTTGGTTTCAGAGGTTTCCAACTTTGTTTCCAGTGGCTCAGCTCGCCACACCAAGAGGCAACGTCAGGACAGCTGAACGCCAAACTCTGGAGCTGTCTGCAGTTTCAACTCTGGTTTTGTGTTGAAAATAAAAATGACAAAATGTTAGATAAATAATATGCATTTAAATCACCTTTCATTATTTAATATGTTTCTTTTATTATTTACTAAAAAAACAGAGGTTCATTCAATTGAGCAAACACCTTTCAGTTAATCATTCATAATGAGTTTACTTTTTAAAGATTTAACATTGTGTGTTTAGTATGAAGCACACAGAGACAACATTGTTACTATAAAACAATAATCTAAGGTATTTTGTAAGTTAACATTTTTTTCAGTTACAAGTTCTCTGACATTTTAAATTAAAAGAAAAAAGTTTTCTGTTACATGTTAATCAGAAAACGTTACATTTTCACAACACTAAAAACACTCTAGCGTAATTGAATTTGCTAAAGTTTGGGGGAAGAATGCAGCTCTGGCTTCATTTATTAACGACAGCAGTTTTAGTTTGTCTACAGTGGTGGTTTTAGTTGTCACTAGAGGGTGCACTGTTACTATAACATCTTTCTGCTCCTAGTTTGACCCTTGGAGCTTTCAGGTTTCTCAAAATGATTTTACTGTTATTTTTTTAAAAAAAAAACTTTAAAAAGATGAATTCCAGCTAATTATACCTTTGAGGCTGTATTTCTACACCTAAAATTCAGAAGGTTTTGTTGATTTTGTATGAAAGTAATATATATTTTTTAATTTTTTTTTGAAAGTCACATCATTTGGACATCTGTTGCCTGTCATCATGAAAAGCAGTCATGTCCTGTTTGAGTGTGTATTTTTCTGTCTTGTTATATATATGTTAATACAGTGAACAAGCGTTGAAACCCTCAGAGTGTTCTTTTTAAATCTACGTCTACAACTGGTTCACTTTTGGTGTCAAATAGATTCAAGAAGACCACCTCACCTAATCGGTTTCGGCACACACAAAAACTGCTAAAACATGGCTAAATGAACAAATGTTGAGCTACAGTTTGGTGTGGCTGAGAATAATCACCTAAGATTACTCAAAATCTTTATTTAAAACTTTGGTATGAAACAAGGCAAACATGATGCATATATGCTAGTTTTATTAAGTGTGGTGGTTTGTAAAAACACCCAACATTTATTCACCTGTGACATCTCTTGACAATACAAATAATTGGATTTGCTTGTTGTTTACGGTGACAACATGAGGGCGTTTCCTGTTGTCCGTGACTCGATGCTCAATATAATCAGTGTGCATTGCCAATGCAATGCACACTATTGTGATTCGTTTCCCATCCAAGTCATCTCAACTTTGCCATGCTTCTCCTCCTGCATACTTTGTCCTAGAGCTGCCATTGTAATTTATATCTGTAAAGCCCCTGTGCCAAATGATGGCTATGCCTTTTGGTGCCTGTAAAACNCATTGTAATTTATATCTGTAAAGCCCCTGTGCCAAATGATGGCTATGCCTTTTGGTGCCTGTAAAACTTATAGTTTTTGAAATATTAATGTTTAATAAATTATAATGGCAGTCAATGGAGCCTTGTATTGGTCCAATACTGCCCCCTGCTGCATTTACGCAATATGGTACTGCACCATAGTTTCATAATATTTAAACTCAGTAGTTCAGTGATTACAATATTAATATGATTGTATTGATGTTTTACTGTAATACTGTCTTTATGTTGTCCTATTGCTGTAATATATTGCACTTAAGTGTCAATAATTGCATTGGCAAGGTAAACTTTTTCTGTATACATACAATCCAATCCCTGGGATTGTCCTCTGCCACATCTCCTATAGTCTCATGATGAGCACTGTGGGCTTTCATGCAGGAGATCAGGGTTCAAATCCAACTAACACTACTTTAACAAAAATCTCTTCAAACTTCGTGTTGTCACACAATTACCTTAATTACAAACATCTGCTGACGTGACAGGCACAAGCTGGAATAGAAAACACATTTGAACTTGGTCAAAGTTCCTTCTGCAATTCCAATGCTGCAGGCAAAGCCATGCTGCAATGACATGCTACATGGCAACGCACACTTTCTTTTTACATCGTAAAAACCCATGTCTAGTTCAGACTGAATTTCCTCTTGGAGAGGGTAAAAACAGGCTTAGTGGGTTATGAATGTTTTTTTGGACAGCTGCTTGAGAAGTGACCGCTGAGGAAAGTTAGGAATCGGGGGCATCACTTAATTACTCTCATTATTTCAGTCCCGTCTGGCGAACATTTCGTGGCACAGAGGTTATGTTTTGGGATGACATCTTTGACTGTGGTTAAATTGTTCTATTTGGAAATAAAAACCTTTATAAAAAAGTATGAGTGGCATGATTGTGGTTAGTGTTCTAAGTGTATTTTTTTTCCCCCTAAAACAGAAAACGCCTTCACGTTATGGACATACACTGAGTGTTTGTCTTGCTGATGTAGGTCAGACTTGGAAAAACTGGTTCATGTCGTAGGTGTGTCCTGTTAGTGGTTAAGGGGAAAAAAATCAATTGAGAATGAGCTGTTTTAGATGTTTCTTCATACTGAGAGGGGAAAAAGGCACAAAGAAGCTTTAGGGACATGCAGGTGTTTTTGGTGCTTGTTTATCAAACGTATCGGAGTAGAAGAAGAGAAGTTGTTCTACAAGTGAATTCTGCCAGGAGCGAGTCTGTTAAAGCTTTGACGCATGGACTCCAAGACAAATACAGGATATTTATTCAGGCCTGCCTCATGAGCTTGCAATAGATGTTGGAACTGTCAGAGCAGCCTCCCTAAAGCTCTCCCACCCTCCTTTAGTCATGACTTTGCCCCTCTCTCTTCTCTGCCTTCTTGCCTTTTTTGCTGAAAAGAGGAGGGGCTGTCTGAGTAATCCAATACCTGCCCAATTCATGAATGTTACTGTTGCTGAACTTCCCTGACAAGTGCAGAGGTTAAAACACAATCAGGAGACTGAACCTGGGAACGGTGGGAGGCATCTTCACGCCACAGGAATTTGCTGCACTCAGCGAAAAAAAAAAAAAAAAATATATATATATATATATATATATTGTCAAGAAACAAAAAGGGGAGAATTCAGGAGAGTGGGGAAAATCAGATGCATCTTTTAGAGGAACTCTAGATAGACCTACGGGCTTCCCGCCATCCAGCATGTCTTTTGAGGACAGTGTTGTCAAAGTCATGGCTGGGAGTGAGACAAGTTGTTCTGAGGAGCTGGATGGAGTTGTCCTCGGCCACCTTACCAGCTCACCTCTGGATCCATTCCCACCCAAGGACTTCAGAGGGAAGTTCAAAAAGATGCGGCAGAAGAAGAGGCCCACAATTCTTGAAAGTAGGTACAGTTTTTTTGTTTGTTTGTTTTTTTTTTTTTGTTTTGCTTTTTAACCTAGTGAAGCTGTGATCATCTTGAGAAGTTAGCTTTTAAATCTGAGCAACGTGAAAAGTGGACAAACGCTGCCAGCAATTCTGCCGCTATTTGCATCACCCTCTGAAATTCCTCACCTCCTCCTTGTATGTGTCACAGTTACAGAAGAATCTGTTGGCTTGTTGATAATGGACTCAGACTGATGGGAAATGGGATGCACTTTTTTATAGCTGATTTTACAGCCCCCCGTATGAAAACGTGTTTCAAATATAAAGCATAAGAACAGAAATAAATTTAAAATAAGAGACCAGAATTTGAGAAAATGAAGAAATGATGGGCGCAGAGGAAGAGAAGGAGGGAGTTTCATCCTGATAATCACCAAAATAGCTCAACTGGACAGACATACCTCACATTCCTAAACTCCATTGGAGCTTGATAATGCTTTTAATAAGTGCTCAATGTTACTCGCTTTGTCATTTAAAGTTACCAAGAGAAAGATGCTCTTTGTTGTAAAGCTGCCAATAAACTGCAAGTAAGCAGTGAGCAGGAAGCTGTTTCCTTCTTTTTAAGAGCAGACCCTGATTTGCCAGCACATTGCTGCTGCTTTATGTTTGGCAGTGGTTGTACTGACAGGTTACGACAGCCAGATGAAGTGTTGGACCACAAACATTGTCTTTGCATTTGTTCAATCTGAAATTTTCACTCCACTCCTGAATAATAAGCCTATTTTTTGTTCTACAATGACAGTTTAGTTCTTGATTTTTGAAACCTTCTTTTTACTCTTAACTCTTAAGTTGTTACTAAAATATGTCCTTTTAGAATAGGACAACCCAAATCTCCTGGTAACAAATTGGATAAAGGGGAATTTCTGAAAAAAGGGAGTAAAACTTAATGTCTCACAGGCTGCTTTATCATAGCATTTATGGAATGTAAAATTTGTGATGCAAAAAAAAAGTTTGCAGAGTTTCTAAATAGACAAGTCTGTTCCACCAGATTATAAATGATAAAGTCCTCATGGAAGTGAACTATGTTCAAAGTTGAAACAATCTAATTGGGCTCATTTCCTTCAGTAAGAAATGTTTTGGTAACCACAGACAAAGTATTTGCCCAAGATGAATGAGATATTTACTTAAACAAAATAAAATGCCCCAAATTTCCCCCGATTTTAAAACTAAAATGAAAGATTTTCCAACAAAAACAAAATCAACAGCTCCAGACAGTCACAGATTTAAAAGTATGTTGTGATTTGCCTGATTACATGGTAGTTTATGTAAATTGAAATGTTGTAAAGTAAAAAAGTAAAAAAAAAAATAAAGCAACATTTATACACACAACAGGTGGAAA
>NW_013955500.1:0-527 GCF_001266775.1 Austrofundulus limnaeus
GTTGTATGTTATTGTGAATTAATTAGGTTCTAGGTAACTCGCATTCAATCTATTCTAAGATTATTTCTAAATTAAATATCCACAGATCCACTTGTCTACAAGCAGATTCCAATGAATTGTCAGGCATTTAGCTTCACTTCATTGTAAATATCCTGTGACCCCAAAATAAAAGGTACTCACTGCAAATGTATTGATAAGGTGCTATAATGCATTAACAATGTATCAACACAGTTAGATAAACTGTATTAAATGAGGTGTAATTTCAGTATATTTTTCCTGATAGTCCTTTGTTGTTGCTGTAAAGCAGTAATAATGTAATACTAGAGAAAACAGAAATTTCTTGCAGTGACTCTTTGGCCTGTTACGTCCTGCTTGTGAAGTCTGATTTTGTGACACTTGAAGTTGTACAGACAGCTTTTTTTTTTCTTTTGCGTTCTCAGCTAAGATGACCGTCTTGTGTTTGTTTCATCAGCCTGTGAACTCATCTCAGTTCCCTTTTCTTCTCTGTGTAACGGTCAGGTTTGAGA
>NW_013955500.1:1495-4958 GCF_001266775.1 Austrofundulus limnaeus
CACAAAAAGCTGCAGAGAGAAAGTATGATTTTATTTCGCTGTTTTCACTCGACAGGACGGCTTGTGAGTGCATCCTGTGTACTTGCTGCAGCACCAGCTGTCCCAGCTACTGGTGGAACGGAGACAAACACCTGGGAGCTGCTGTCCTCGTGCAGGTAGAATGTTAATTATTCAAATACGAAATAAACCTCATAATAAGGCTATGATTGAACCTTAGAGCAAACTGTATATTTTGAAATAAGAAAAACCCTGAATCTTGTCGTCCCACAGGCGTACCGATGGATGATCGACGCCCGCGACGAGTTCACCGAGGAGCGTTTGGCTAAACTCCAGGACCCCTTCTCCCTTTACCGCTGCCACACCATCATGAACTGTACGAAGACTTGCCCCAAGGTGATTTGCATCAATAATCTGCACGTTTCATCACAAATTTAAAGGTTTTGGTGTCTTATTGTTTGTTCAACAAACCTCTGCAGGGTCTCAACCCAGGAAAGGCCATCGCAGAGATCAAGAAAATGATGGCAACCTACAAAGAGAAGAAAGCAGCAGCCGTGTAACCATTAACAAATTAAACTCAACTTAAACCTTAAAACTGAGTCGGGAGGAAGAGACGAGCCAGCCTAAAAGTTTTTGCTATATTAGCACCTTTTAAAATTATGACTGTTTTCTGTTACTTAATGGAATAAAAACAGCAGAAGTTTTCTGTAAATTACCTTTAAGCAAAATGTATTGTGTGCTTCAATACGAAATGGATCACAATTATGCTGTTTGTATATTAACAACAACTTGCTTGCATGGTGTTACATTTGTTCTGATAATAAAACATGTGTTCTTAATTTGATAGTGTTTCATTAAAAACAGATGATGGGATGTCGTGGGTTTTGGAGCACTAGATGGTTGTGGGTGTCCCTGCTGTGGAACCAGCAAGTTACTTTAGAATAACAGGGAGGGAGAGGTGAAACAAAAAACAATAAAAAAATTTAATTGATGATTTATGATATAAAAGAGGAAAAAACAACATATTTACATTGCATTTACATCTAGTAATATTGGTATTATTGTATTATAATCTATCTCTATTGAAATATACTGCAACATATTTAATGCATTTGTTCATTTTTAAGTGTCTATATATAAACATAAACCTAAGCAGAAAAACATGAACTTTTCATTTAGATAACATACTTGGAAAATATGAATATCAATATGAATCAGATTTCTTTTTCACTCATAACGTATTTCATTAATAGAATAATAGAAAAAATAGCAATCAAATAAACATGTTTAATTGTTTGAAATAATCTGCTGTTTTAAGATGAATGCAGAAATAAATAAATAAAAAAGTCCCCGATGAATGAAAACGCGCGTGACCTTTTTGGGCGCTCAGGCTTGCCGTAGAAGTGAAGCTACATCAGGCTGCAGCTGTCTTGTAAAAAAAAATCCCTGTCAGGGGAGTGAAGCCTCGGTTTCTAAAGCTATGTGGAGGCACTTATCGTGACAAAAGGATGAATAGGCGTGGTAGGTGCTCCTAAAAGTTTTTAATCAACAGTTTTATAGCGGACCGAACTGTTGGGGCAGTGTTTGCTAACTATTAGCCGACAGGCTGGTGTCCCGCTGCAGCAGCAAAGAAAGCTGCAGTCACTTCTAATCTGTTAACTGCAAAACAAAACACTTTTTCAGGATAATGATAAAAATCTTTTACATCTATTGTACGCGCACAGTATAAATAAACTGAAAAAAGGATTAAATCTGATCAAGACCTTAATAAACGGGGAATTATCTTGATCAGAAACCTATCAACAAACAACTTGTTGATGTATTTAAATATTGGAAGTGTCTGACCTGCAAAATCTAATATTGTTTATTATTGTGAATTAATTAGGTTCTAGGTAACTCACATCAAATTCAATCTATTCTAAGATTATTTCTAAATTAAATATCCACAGATCCACTTGTCTACAAGCAGATTCCAATGAATTGTNGAGTTTACACCACACCTTGATGAAACGATGCAGGACTTTTAATGTTATTTTTTGTCGTTAAAAACTTCTCTATGTAAACACAAGCCGACTGCCCGTGAAAAAGAAGCCAACCCTTTTTGGTTGAGGGCCTTGAACAGAGCGAGCATGTGATCTGGTACTTCCAACCCGTGATTATTCTGCAGGTTTTTTGCTTAAAGCTGATGTTTGTTTTTGTTTGGGATATTTGTAGAGAAATTACCAGGGTGACTTCAGGAACAGGATGCAGTTATTTCTCATGTTAAAGCAGGGTGTTTGTGTGACTTTTACACCCTCTTATCAACACATTTTTATTACCTGGATAACCTAGTGTTCAACCAGTGGACTGGATGTTTACTTTTGGCAGCTTTAAAAAGAAAATACCTCGACAGGTGAAGCTATAATTAAAGGCCGATTCAAGAAGTGTCAAATTCAGTCACGCAAGAGGACCAAACCTCTAAACTTGGTCCAAAGCCACGGGACAATCTCTGTTGTATAAAAAATTATTCCTAAATAAATACAAATTTCCTTTTCTAAATGATATATTATGTAGTGTTTAGAACAATATATAACTTAACAAATAAATAAAAAAGATAAAATTTAGAAAGACATATCTTATCACGATCCAGAAAATCAATCTAAAAGAGAAAACTCACTAAAATTTCTATTATTTGACTTTAAAATAAGAAGCAAAAACAAACAAAGATAATTTCTGCAAGTTGTTTGCCTGCGCTAAACACAGTGACAAAGAAAAAAATAATTTACATTTAAAATATTACCTTTGGGGCCAAATGAAATGTTACCAAGGGCTAGATTTGGCTCGCTGAGCTTGAGTTTGCACTTGTGGTTTGGGGTGGACCTCCAGTTCCTTTTAAAGTGCAAGTGCCATCAAATATCCGTGACAAATACAAACGCACAATTGGAAAGATAACAGTGATTGAGACGAACGGTCGAGGTATTCGCATACAGCAGCGACAGGAAGTGACAACAAAGAGGAACGCCTGCATGTAAACTGAGCATTGCTACACAAAATGTGGAGAACAATCTGATGTGACGTTATATTTATTTGAGTCACTATCTGAGAGAGATGAAGAGTCTTGTTTGTATTTAAACAAAGACCAGGGAGTCACTTCCTGTTTTGATTTTGCCATGCCAAGTCCAAGTTTAAGAGAGAAAAAAAGCCAGTTATGTAAAAAATGGGTAAAATTCTGTATATCATGTTTTTTTCCCACTTTAAATTAGTAAGAAATGTCATAACTTTAAAGGAGTAAATATTGCTCACCACCTTTCATTACACTGAATATTACACTGAAATTATTTTTATTCTGAGCCATTTTCGTCGAACCTCGTAAATGACAAAATCGCTGTTGTGGTCAGTGTATCGTTTGGTCATTGGATTTTCATCTTCAAAACGGGTCTTAAAAGACAAGAAAGTGGCTATTTGATTTTTTTTTTTAATATCCACT
>NW_013955500.1:8308-9030 GCF_001266775.1 Austrofundulus limnaeus
TTTTTTTTTTTAATTATTATCTCGCTTCGTAAAATACTGATTATAAAATGACATGTTATCAAACTTTATATGATGTTTACCTTTTTCTTTAGCTTAAAAGTTTGTCTCGAGACTCGAACACGTTTCGTTCGGACTGAGATGCGTTTACGGACCGTTGTAAACGTAAAACTTCTTTTTATTTTCAGATTTGTTTTATTCAGTAAACAAACCGTAACATGTAGCAAAGCATTAATTGATTGTACATGATGAAAACAAATGATTAGTTGACCCATAAACAACCATTTTAAGAAATCTGTCCTAAACTAACACAAAAATAATATAATTTTTAATACGGTTCTTCAAAAACATTACTTTAGAAATGCATTTTTTTAAAACACTTCCAAACATTTTTCTTTCATGGATGCAGGGTAAACAAAACAAAGTGATATAGTGTAAATAATGCTTTCGTTTTCCTCTAATCTTAAATGTTTTATTGACAAAAAAACATCAATTTAAATGCCTTTCTTTGTGAGGGAATGCATATTGTCTGCCACGTTTTGTGTGTTTACTAAGATCTGCTGTAATTGTTTTTGATCAAATGGTGAAAAGGATGTTATTTGTGATCTTTTGCATTGTCACAAGTATCTTTGCTTCATGTTTCCAGGATTTACAGTTAGACAATCAAATGCAAAAAAAAAAAAAACAGTTTTGCCTTTTAGAAGCAGGTGATAATTATTAAAAAT
>NW_013955500.1:10030-10816 GCF_001266775.1 Austrofundulus limnaeus
GTCCTCGCCCGCTGCCGCTCCTGCCCGCTGGCGTTGGCAGAAGTTCTGCTGCTAAGAGTGAGAAACTAAATGCTTGACACCTTGTGTTATTATTCTTTCTTATATTTTCACTTGTAAAACATTTTTTTAAATCAATGTATTCATATTTGTGTAATCTGTTTTCCCCTGCCAGGACAGTTCTGGCCAGCAGCATGTGGTGGAGGTGCAGACAGAGGTGGTGGAGGAGGGAAGGTGAGCTCCATGTCTTTGTCCTGCAACAGCTAATAAAACGGCTAAAACGTTTTTTAAAAAATGCAGTTTTCTCACTCGTTTCTGCTTCAGTTTGGAGATGTTGGGACATCAGGAGGAAGCTGACTGGACAGATACAGTCCAGCTGCACAAAAATGAGGTACAAACAGAAAGAAGGTTGTTTTGTTTGTTTTTATAAACAGGACGAAGCTCAGACTGAAATTCTCTTCAGGCTTTAAACTTTATGTTTGCTGTTTCAGAAAACGCTGCTGCGCTTCTACCTGTTTGAAGAGCTGCGTTACGTTTGGCTGGACAGGAAGGGGGCTTTCTGTCGCGTCAGGTAGTAAAACCAGAAAAACATAAACCTCCACTCTTGAGTCACGTGGTGGACCTACATTAGGCTGGCTGCAGTGTGTGTAGGTTATTTGATCGATACGTTTAACGTTTGACCTGTTTACTCTGCCCAACCAAAATAAAAGGGTCCACCTGGATTTAACAACCGTATTTATTCGTGTATAATACAATCTCATGTATAATACAATCTCATGTATAATACAA
>NW_013955501.1:0-1465 GCF_001266775.1 Austrofundulus limnaeus
TCCTCTCCAGTCCTCACCAGTCACCAGTCCTCACCAGTCCACATCAGTCCTCTCCAGTCCTCACCAGTCACCAGTCCTCACCAGTCACCAGTCCTCTCCAGTCACCAGTCCTCTCCAGTCATCACCAGTCCTCACCTGTCACCAGTCTTCACCAGTCCTCTCAAGTCCTCACCAGTCCTCTCCAGTCACCAGTCCTCTCCAGTCACCAGTCCTCATCAGTCACCAGTCCTCTCAAGTCCTCACCAGTCCTCTCCAGTCACCAGTCCTCTCCAGTCACCAGTCCTCATCAGTCACCAGTCCTCTCAAGTCCTCACCAGTCCTCTCCAGTCACCAGTCCTCTCCAGTCACCAGTCCTCACCAGTCACCAGTCCTCTCAAGTCCTCACCAGTCCTCACCAGTGCTCACCAGTCCTCACCAGTCCTCTCCAGTCACCAGTCCTCACCAGTCACCAGTCCTCTCCAGTCCTCACCAGTGCTCACCAGTCCTCACCAGTCCTCACCAGTCTCCAGTCCTCACCAATCACCAGTCCTCACCAGTCACCAGTCCTCTCCAGTCCTCACAAGTCACCAGTCCTCACCAGTCACCAGGCCTCACCAGTCCTCACCAGTCACCAGTCCTCACAAGTCACCAGTCCTCACCACTCACCAGTCTTGTCCAGTCCTCTCCAGTCCTCACCAGTCCTCACCAGTCACCAGTCCTCACCAGTCCTCACCAGTCACCAGTCCTCTCCAGTCCTCAAAAGTCACCAGCCCTCACAAGTCACCAGTCCTCACCAGTCACCAGTCCTCACCAGTCACCAGTCTTCACCAGTCACCAGTCCTCACCAGTCCTGTCCAGTCATCTCCAGCCCTCTCCAGTCCTCACTAGTCACCAGTCGTCACCAGTCCTCTCCAGTACTCACCAGTCACCAGTCCTCACCAGTCACCAGTCCTCACCAGTCCTCACCAGTCCTCTCATGTCCTCAACAGTCCTCTCCAGTCCTCACCAGTCCTCATCAGTCCTTACCAGTCACCAGTTCTCACCAGTCCTCTCCAGTTCTCATCTGTCCTCTCCAGTCCTCACCAGTCACCAGTCCTCACCAGTCCACATCAGTCCTCTCCATTCCTCACCAGTCACCAGTCCTCACAGTCCCCTCCAGTCCTCACCTGTCCTCTCTAGTCCTCACCAGTCTTCTCCAGTCCTCACCAGTCCTCACCAATCACCAGTCCTCACCAGTCACCAGTCCTCACCAGTCATCACCAGTCACCAGTCCTCACCAGTCCTCTCCAGTCACCAGTCCTCTCCAGTCCTCACCAGTCCTCTCCAGTCACCAGTCCTCACCTGTCACCAGTCTTCACCAGTCCTCTCAAGTCCTCACCAGTCCTCTCCAGTCCTCACCAGTCCTCTCCAGTCACCAGTCCTCACCTGTCACCAGTCTTCACCAGTCCTCTCAAGTCCTCACCAGTCCTCTCCAGTCCTCACCAGT
>NW_013955501.1:2465-3401 GCF_001266775.1 Austrofundulus limnaeus
CCGCTCCAAGCATTAGACCGCTCCAAGCATTAGACCGCTCCAAGCATTAGACCGCTCCAAGCATTAGACCGCTCCAAACAGGACACACCGACACACAATAACTGCATGAAGCGCGGGAATAAAAGCAGCAGTCCGTCGGACTGGACCCGCCACCAGACCCACAGAGAGCAGGAGGACTGTGCGCGCTCCGGCTCCAGCAGAGTCATTAAACAGGAAGCCCCCCACCTGACGACCCTTTATTAGGCTACAGTCAGGTGTTTGCCACACGCGTGGCCGCCAGCTCGTGCCCAGGTCCGTCCGCGAGCGCTTGAAGAGGTCGGAGCAGCACGAGCGCTCGGAGAAAAGCGGAACGCGTGCGGCGGTGGAGCGGTGCGGCGCGTGGAGGAGAGAAGAAAACAAACCGAGGTTGTCGGAGGAAGTTGTTTCCCTTTTGATCTACAGGTAGCGCGAGCCTTTGATTTTAGCGCCTCAGTCTTTCCCCGGTGTGTCAGGCTGCTTTAACCGGACTACCGGCCGGTTCCTCCCCGGTGTGTCAGGCTGCTTTAACCGGACTACCGGCCGGCTCCTCCCCGGTGTGTCAGGCTGCTTTAACCGGACTACCGGCCGGCTCCTCCCCGGTGTGTCAGGCTGCTTTAACCGGACTACCGGCCGGTTCCTCCCCGGTGGGTCAGGCTGCTTTAACCGGACTACCGGACGGTTCCTCCCCGGTGGGTTCGGACTAACGGAGGCTTGTCAGGAGGTTGAAGCTGCCGCATTGCAACAGGCAGCAGCAGTAGCAGCTGAGGAGGAAGAGGAGGAGGAGGAAGACGTCCGGACCGTGTTTCCTGTATGGGCAGCTGAAACCGGACAGAGAATCAGACATGTCCCGAAGAAAACAGGCCAAACCTCGATCCGTGAAAGGTAAGAAACTCTGCAGCTGCCTGATGCCTTGTAGCC
>NW_013955501.1:5992-6434 GCF_001266775.1 Austrofundulus limnaeus
GCTGAAACAGGCTGTATATATACTGTTATCTCCCAGCTGAAACAAGCTGTATATATACTGTTATCTCCCAGCTGAAACAGGCTGTATATATACTGTTATCCTCCAGCTGAAACAGGCTGTATATATACTGTTATCTCCCAGCTGAAACAGACTGTATATATACTGTTATCCTCCAGCTGAAACAGGCTGTATATATACTGTTATCCTCCAGCTGAAACAGGCTGTATATATACTGTTATCCTCCAGCTGAAACAGGCTATATATATACTGTTATCCTCCAGCTGAAACAGGCTGTATATATACTGTTATCCTCCAGCTGAAACTGACTGTATATATACTGTTATCTCCCAGCTGAAACAGGCTGTATATATACTGTTATCCTCCAGCATAAACAGGCTGTATATATACTGTTATCCTCCAGCATAAACAGGCTGTATATATA
>NW_013955501.1:8476-8996 GCF_001266775.1 Austrofundulus limnaeus
ACTGTATATATACTGTTATCTCAGCTGAAACAGACTGTATATATACTGTTATCATCCAGCTGAAACAGACTGTATATATACTGTTATCCTCCAGCTGAAACAGACTGTATATATACTGTTATCTCCCAGCTGAAACAGACTGTATATATGCTGTTATCCTCCAGCTGAAACAGACTGTATATATACTGTTATCTCAGCTGAAACAGACTGTATATATACTGTTATCTCCCAGCTGAAACAGACTGTATATATACTGTTATCCTCCAGCATAAACAGGCTGTATATATACTGTTATCTCCCAGCTGAAACAGACTGTATATATACTGTTATCCTCCAGCATAAACAGACTGTATATATACTGTTATCTCCCAGCTGAAACAGACTGTATATATGCTGTTATCCTCCAGCTGAAACAGACTGTATATATACTGTTATCTCCCAGCTGAAACAGACTGTATATATACTGTTATCTCCCAGCTGAAACAGACTGTATATATACTGTTATCCTCCAGCTGAAACA
>NW_013955501.1:9879-10389 GCF_001266775.1 Austrofundulus limnaeus
GAGAGAGAGAGAGAATGAGAGAGAGGGAGAGAAGGAGAGAGAGAGAGAATGAGAGAGAGAGACCATAAATTTCCATGTATTGGTTGTTTCTCCACTCTTTGTTTCTCATGAAGCTCAGAGTTGAGGTTGGACACATGTGGAGGAGAGAGAGCAGCTGGAGGCCTGAAGATCATGAATCCAGACTTTTCTGTATCTTCTTCCTCTTCCTGTCCAGTTCATCCTGGTCTTTATGTCCCAGTTAGACTCTTAGGTTAAAAGGACCCTAACAGCCCTCATGTCCTAATCCCACCTTCATGCTTCATGTCTTCCTGTCTGTGGTAGTCCAGCTTAGACCAGATTAGAGAGTTAGTCCTGTGTTCAGACCTGAGACAGAAGCAGCTCATGTTCAGTCACTGTCAGTCATCTCCACAGTGAGGAGATCCTCCTTTCTTCTGTTTGTGTTGTGCTTTTCTTTCTCTGCTGCAGACACACACACACACACACACACACACACACACACACACACACACA
>NW_013955501.1:11389-12840 GCF_001266775.1 Austrofundulus limnaeus
TCCATCCATCCATCCATCCATCCATCCATCCATCCGTCCATCATCCATCCATCCATCCATCCATTCATCCATCCATCCATCCATCCTTGTTTCTGTCCTTTCTGGACCCTGGGGATGTGGTTCCTGGCTCCAGCTGTCACTGTGTGAGGGGTGGCGTACACCTTGGACAGGTCTTAAGCCCATCACAACAGATCACACATTAGCAGCTATTTGAACGTAATAAATTTAAGTTTTTCACTCTGATTTAGAAAAAGACACTTGTATAATAAGAGACAAAAATAGATTTCAAATAAAATTTCAGGCACCCAGAATGCAACTGGTTTTCTCTGCCTTCAGCTTCTTAATTACATTTTTCAGCATCCACCATGTTTCCCAGGTGTGACTCATTACTCAATATTTCCCCAGAATAAGAAGCTGCAGGCTCCTCTGACTTAAGGTTTGGTTATGAATTTTTTAAAATTACAATTAGGAAATTAG
This sequence comes from Austrofundulus limnaeus, assembly GCF_001266775.1. Taxonomy (NCBI): domain Eukaryota; kingdom Metazoa; phylum Chordata; class Actinopteri; order Cyprinodontiformes; family Rivulidae; genus Austrofundulus; species Austrofundulus limnaeus. Next base: position 11,867 of record NW_013955501.1, read on the forward strand.
AACTAAGTATATTTAGTGTAGTTAAGCTCAGGACAAGGTTTTGAATCCTTGTGTGTGCTCATGGATGTTGTCAGAACAAAACTGTGTGTTTGTATATTTTGTGAGGGTCAAAGAGAAAAGATGCTCTGACTGGTTTGTTCTCTGTTGGTCTGTTTCAAATATTTTGTAAATTATCATAAAAATCTACAAATGCCATTCTTCACAATATAGGAAGAACAATGTTTTAGATGTTCTAATCTTGTTTATGTTTAGAGCCATAATGTGACTGAACTGCTCTGTGATCAATTCAATAAATGAAGTCTGCAGAATAGAGAGTATGAAATGATTACATGAAATATCTAAATAATCTTCTTGAATTAGTCATTCTAAAAAAGAAATCAGTCTGTCTAACAAGAAATCATTGTAGTTTTAAGTAAGTTTGTGCTGTGCAAAAGACATGTTTGCTATAATTTTTAAAATATAAAATTAAAGCACGTACATATGTACTCATACATAATGTGTGTGTTAGATGTGAAAAGTTAGAGATGGTTAAATATTTGTATGATGGTTCCTGACTCAAGTCTTTTATTAAATCTATTAAAACACTAAATGTCATGAATTTAAACTTCAGTAAATGTGTTAAAAGATCACCCCTTCTTCCAAAGGCCTTTGATCAAACTGGTTCAGATCAAAGTGTTTGTGTAACGCTTCATTACACAACACTAAACTGTGTACTTTGTTGCACTGCCACTAAGTGTGTAGTGTTAGGAGTATACTGGGTTTGTTCTTAGTCAGTACAAAGGATAGTGTTGGGAGTGTACTATACTGTGTACTTGTGTGTTGTACTGTACTGTGTAGTTGTGTGTTGTACTGTACTGTGTACTTGTGTGTTGTACTGTACTGTGTACTTGTGTGTTGTACTGTACTGTGTACTTGTGTGTTGTACTGTACTGTGTACTTGTGTGTTGTATTGTACTGTGTAGTTGTGTGTTGTA
>NW_013955502.1:0-970 GCF_001266775.1 Austrofundulus limnaeus
CTAAAGCTAATTATGCTACAGCTAACATTACTACACCTGAAGCTAATTACATCACAGCTAACATTACTGTAGCTAAAGCTAATTACATCACAGCTAACATTACTACAGCTAAAGCTAATTATGCTACAGCTAACATTACTACACCTGAAGCTAATTACATCACAGCTAACATTACTGTAGCTAAAGCTAATTACATCACAGCTAACATTACTACAGCTAAAGCTAATTATGCTACAGCTAACATTACTACACCTGAAGCTAATTACATCACAGCTAACATTACTACAGCTAAAGCTAATTCTGTTAATATTAAATTTACTCACGTTCATTCTACTTCTGCTAACTATAGCAGTTATATTTCCACCACTACTCATGCTAATACTGTTTCAGAAACATGCCAGCTAAAAGACAAACGGTTTGTCATTTAGCTAGCATGTTTCTGATTTTAGCTAGTCTTTTGCTACCTTCAAGGTTTTAGCTTCAGTTTTATTAGAATCTTTTCTGAACCATGGTGACTTGTCTGACTGTTTCCTGTTTGGGTCGGGTCAGAACCTGAACTCATCAGGAAAGAGCTCGTCGAGCTCAGACGGGCCGAAGTTTCCAGGCGATAAGAGTTCGGCTCCGAGCAACAACAACCAGCAGAAGAAAGGGATTCAGGTTCTTCCTGATGGTGAGGCAACATTACCCTGTGTAATAATTCAATACAATCATCAGGCTGAAGGTTTTCTGTTTTTTAATTAAATGTTTGTTGGTTTGTTTACTTCCTGTTTGCCAGGCCGGGTCACCAACATCCCTGTCGGCATGGTAACGGACCAGTTTGGAATGATCGGCTTGTTGACGTTCATCCGGGCGGCGGAGACGGACCCTGGCATGGTCCACCTCGCTCTGGGCTCGGACCTGACCACGCTGGGCCTCAACCTCAACTCACCAGAGTACGGGTGGCTCACACACACACACACACACACACACA
>NW_013955502.1:1970-2778 GCF_001266775.1 Austrofundulus limnaeus
ACTCAGCATAAATTAAATAAACTACATGTTTGATTTAAAGCTGCTCACCGCAAAGTCACAAAGACAGAAAAACACAAAAATAGAAACAAAACCTTTATTTGTGGGTCCTTTTAATTCAACATTTTGTGTATTCACCTGGAGAAACAGGAAGTGACAAAAAATGTGGGCGTTTGAAACTTTTACAAGCTAAAGAGACATTTCTCCTTTTTTCAGTTAAATGTTTCCTGAGGTAAAAAAACACTTAAAAGGTTTAAATAGAGCAACTAATTTATTTTAATACATAAAACAACAAAGTTAACAGGCTAACAGGCTATGCAAGAGTGCAAACTAAGTCTTCTCGTATTATTCTGTCAGTATTTTTGCATAAAAACTGCTAAAACCAGTGTTTTCTGTTGTGGTTGTGAATATTACAAATATATATCTTTAATCTTAGTTTGGGTCAAAAATAAAAGAGAAGAACCAACAACTGACACGTGACCCGAGAGCCACAAGTTGAAGACCCAGAGTTTCCACCTGGTTGATTCAACCGAGCGCTTTGTTTACATTCAGTGTAGACCCACATTTCAAATGTACACTTCAGTCTGTTCAGAAAACTACTGGAGTTCAACTGTGTGAAACTACCAGAGTTCAACCCAATGAAACTACCAGAGTTCAACCCAGTGAAACTACCAGAGTTCAACCCAATGAAACTACCAGAGTTCAACCCAGTGAAACTACCAGAGTTCAACCCAATGAAACTACCAGAGTTCAACCCAATGAAACTACCAGAGTTCAACCCAATGAAACTACCAGAGTTCAACCCAATGAA
>NW_013955502.1:3778-5062 GCF_001266775.1 Austrofundulus limnaeus
TAATAATACTTGCTATTATTATTATTATTTTAGCTGTCTTGATCAAGTCTTGCAGCTAAAGTTTTGTGTGATTTCATGCATGTCAGGAACGACTCTCAGCTACTACCACTAAGGTTCATTCAAACCTGTGGTTCAAGAGTTATTTTGCTAACACAGCAGTAAGGACTGAGAGCAGCCGTCACTGCAGACAAACATCCATCAGCAGCTAAAAGAAGCCGAACAAATCCAATCCCCCCGAAGCCACGTGGAGTAATCCTCGTCACAAAGCCGACACGTGCACTGTGCTGTGCACGTGTGCAGATAAAACAGGTTTCTGCTCCAGGAGGGACTTCAGCTCTCTGACACACAGCCGAACATCAGCCGAAACCCATTATCCATCTGATATCTGACATCAGCTAAAATCAAACATCCAGCTGATATCTGACATCAGCTAAAATCAAACATCCAGCTCATCTGACATCAGCTAAAATCAAACATCCAGCTGATATCTGACAACAGCTAAAATCAAACATCCAGCTCAGCTGACATCAGCTAAAATCAAACATCCAGCTGATATCTGACAACAGCTAAAATCAAACATCCAGCTGATATCTGACAACAGCTAAAATCAAACATCCAGCTGATATCTGACAACAGCTAAAGTCAAACATCCAGCTGATATCTTACATCAGCTAAAATTAAACATCCAGCTGATATCTGACATCAGCTAAAGTCAAACATCCAGCTCATATCTGACATCAGCTAAAATCAAACATTCAGCTGATATAATCTAAAATCAAACATTCAGCTGATATAATCTAAAATCAAACATCCAGCTAATATCTGACATCAGCTAAAATCAAACATCCAGCTGATATCAGCTAAAATCAAACATCCAGCTAATATCTGACATCAGCTAAAATCAAACATCCAGCTGACATCAGCAAAAATCAAACATCCAGCTGATATCAGCTAAAATCAAACATCCAGCTGATATCTGACATCAGCTAAAATCAAACATCCATCTGATATCAGCTAAAATCAAACATCCAGCTCATCTGACAACAGCTAAAATCAAACATCCAGCTAATATCTGATATCAGCTAAAATCAAACATCCAGCTGATATCTGACATCAGCTATAGTCAAACATCCAGCTGATACCTAACATCAGCTAAAATCAAACATCAAGCTGATATCTGACATCAGCTAAAGTCAAACATCCAGCTCATATCTGACATCAGCTAAAATCAAACATCCATCTGATATTAGGGGTGTAAGAAAATATTGATACAATGAAATATCG
>NW_013955502.1:6062-8473 GCF_001266775.1 Austrofundulus limnaeus
ATTCTTGCCAATACACAGCCCTATCTGATGTCTGACATCAGCTAATGTCAAACATTCAGCTGATATCAGCTAAAATCAATCATCCATCTGATATCTGACATCAGCTAAAGTCAAACATCCAGCTGATATCTGATATCAGCTAAAATCAAACATCCATCTGATATCTGACATCAGCTAAAGTCAAACATCCAGCTGATATCTGACATCAGCTAAAGTCAAACATTCAGCTGGACATTAACAGGAACATTGAGTAAAATAACTTCAGCTATTTTATGTGCAGTTAATCAGCTAAAGACTTGAACTGTAGCACTTCAGCTTTAATGAAATGACAACAATGAACAACTAGAAGCTAAAAAGACTCAAATCATCTGGAAAAAAGAAACAGAACATTAACCGAAGATTCTCAACATGACTTCTTCTCATTTTTAATGACCGACTCCATAAACCAGTTTTTCTGAACAGAACCAGAACCAGTTTGGTCTGGACCCTCTGGGCTGATGTTGATCTTAATGTCACGTCAGTCGGGGGGCGGCTCCGTTAACGAGTCGCCCCCCCACAGCCTCAACACCAATTAACTGAGAATGTCTTCATGTGAGTGTGGTCCTGTTAAAGGTCAGAGAGCGACACGACGTCATCACCTGCCGCAGGTAGAGTGACAGGTCTGTGTCGTCAGGCAGGATGAAGTGTCCCTCAGGTTCACGTCAGTGAGAAGAAAACAGGAGAAAAACTTTACTTTAGAGCTTAGAAACAGAAATTATTGTCTAAAGCCACAGTAGGTTTATCTTTTCAACTGTTTACAAACAGAGATATAAAATTAAATTAATTAAACCAGTTCAGTTTGACATAAAAGGTCAATTTACATCCAGTTAATTAAAGTGAAATAAATCTAATTTAAGCTGCTTCACTCTGTTAATTAATTACAATTAAACCTATTAGACTCAGTAAATTTTATGAAACACAAAAGATTTTACTGTTTGTTTACACTCAGGTGGTCATCTGACCTCAGTGTTCATCTGACCTCAGTGTTCAGGTGACTATGTTTGAATCAGTTTTTGATGTTTCCTCATCTCTAGATGAACAGGTGTGTCTGACAATCAGCTGATCTCTGTATAACATGTCAGGATGAACACATGTCAGGATGAACACACGTCAGAATGAACACGTCAGGATGAACACGTCAGGATGAACACATATGTCAGCATGAACAGATGTCAGGATGAACACATGTCAGGATGAACACATGTCAGAATGAACACACGTCAGGATGAACACGTCAGGATGAACACATATGTCAGGATGAACACATGTCAGGATGAACACATGTCAGGATGAACACATGTCAGCATGAACACATGTCAGGACGAACACATGTCAGGACGAACACATGTCAGGATGGTCAGTGTGAACACGTCAGGACGAACACGTCAGGACGAACATGTCAGGATGAACACATGTCAGGATGAACATGTCAGAATGAACATGTCAGGACGAACACATGTCAGGACGAACACATGTCAGGATGAACACATGTCAGGATGAACACGTCAGGATGAACACATGTCAGGACGAACACATGTCAGGACGAACACATGTCAGGATGAACACATGTCAGCATGAACACATGTCAGGATGAACACATGTCAGGACGAACACATGTCAGGACGAACACATGTCAGGACGAACACATGTCAGGACGAACACATGTCAGGATGAACACATGTCAGGACGAACACATGTCAGGAGGAACACATGTCAGTAGGAACACATGTCAGGATGAACACATGTCAGGACGAACACATGTCAGGACGAACACAATTCAGGATGAACACGTCAGGATGAACACATGTCAGGATGAACCCATGTCAGGACGAACATGTCAGGATGAACATGTCAGGATGAACACATGTCATAATGAACATGTTAGGATGAACACATGTCAGGACGAACACATGTCAGGATGAACACACGTCAGAATGAACATGTTAGGATGAACACATGTCAGGACGAACACATGTCAGGATGAACACGTCAGGATGAACACACGTCAGAATGAACATGTTAGGATGAACACATGTCAGGACGAACACATGTCAGGATGAACACGTCAGGATGAACACATGTCAGGACGAACATGTCAGGATGAACACATGTCAGAATGAACATGTTAGGATGAACTAATGTCAGGATGAACACGTCAGGATGAACACATGTCAGGATGAACACGTCAGGACGAACATGTCAGGACGAACATGTCAGGATGAACACATGTCAGAATGAACATGTTAGGATGAACTAATGTCAGGATGAACACGTCAGGATGAACACATGTCAGGATGAACACGTCAGGACGAACATGTCAGGACGAACATGTCAGGATGAACACATGTCAGAATGAACATGTCAGGACGAAC
>NW_013955503.1:0-1964 GCF_001266775.1 Austrofundulus limnaeus
ATTTTAATGTCCTGCAAATTTTCTGTAAGCAACTGTGTGTCACACAAATCTGTCCTCCACTATCCTGTTTATTCAGACATACCATCCGGAACAACGCATACCTTCCCAACAATCTGTTTGTAACAAGTGTCATCCTGGTTTAGTCACTGTTGCAAAATGGTCACAGTCGCCTGTGTCATGTCTGAATGGAAACTGTCAGGTCAATCTGTTCCTATTACCTTTTGTTTTTAAAATCACTTTCCCTTATCCAAAATGAATGCCTAAATAAATTAGTCTGCACGGCTAGTGTTATGTTTTTGCCAAGGTCTCTCTCAGTAGTGAAGCTTCTGCTTAGAACAAAAATCTCAAACATTACAGGAAAAAAATAGTACTATCCCATTTCAACTGCCACACCCATTTTTTAAGTGTTATTTATTTATCGCTTTTATTTTACCCGTATCTCAGCTGCTTTTCAGCAGGTGTCTCGTATTAATGTTGCAGTCATAGCCAGAACATATTACTTTTACCATTTCAATTGGGTTTGTTAGTAGCCTTATTACTCCAGGTGTGTAATAAGATCATTATGTTTAAACTTATTTATAAACAGATCATGTTAAAACCTTTAAAAACTCACCCCCTCTGCTCGTGAGCACTATGGCAGCATTTAAATCCCAATATGGGAACCTCCTACCATATCAGTTTAATACACCAGCTCTAATAAAATTTTTAACTCCTAAAATAATCCCCTGCATATGTTCCCATCGCTACTTTTCTTTTCCCAGACGCTATGATGAGGGGAGAACTCAATTTTCCTTTCATTATCCATCTATACAGGCTGAACTATATCCATGTTTTTCTTTTCACCTATGACTCCAAACATCTCTGTATATTTATTGAATTACACAACAAAAAAAATCTTTCTTTAAATTCAAGCCTCTATAGACTTTATCAATTATTTCGGACATTGAACAGCTCTGTGATCAAATCCCCCACATGTGAAACATGTCATAGACGCCCGCCAAATTTTCTCTCAAATTTTCTTAATCTGAGACGTTTTTTCTTTCCCATTCTCACCTGATTTTGCCCCTCTTCCTGTAAAGGCTGTGATGTCAACCCTTGAATTAGTTTATTCACAGTTATCTCCAGTTGGTTTACTCTGTCCATAAGCTCTTTCATTTGACCATCAGTACACTGAGCCTGTTGTAGACTTTCCACAATGTTTGTTGACACCTTCCCCAGCCCCCCACTCAACTCACAGTCTGTCTGACAGACAGATGGTAACCAATTCCTTTTTACCAGAGCTCATAATTACGCCAGACCTATTTATTTATGAGGGTTTAAGTAATTCTTTCAATAAACCTGCTAACAAGCATATATTTTTGTTGTACCTATTTCGACCAGGATCAGAAGTTTAAATTTGAAAAATAGTTTTGACACACGGTTTCAACCTGAAAATTATATTGGCACCTATATATATTTTTTCTAGACAAAAGCTGCTGCCTAACTATAAATCTAGGTCCCGAGAGGGACAGAGTTCAACATTGCCCTTTGGATCGACCTTGTTCTACAGTAAAGATTGTTGAATATAAAATGTTATCACACTGGAAGTGATAAATAAATTCAAAGTTTAAGTTTAAGGACTAGTTCCATTTACCAACTAACAAACACATTTAACTCAGAACTATTACCAAATTTTCCTGTGGACCTCTTTTGTTTTATAATCAACAACATCTGGTGGTTGGGCCCAGTTTTATCTCTATAATTTCTTTACTTTAAATTATGAGGAAGAATAATTAAAGATACCAGAAAGTTGCAGGTATACTACTGAAATATTACTATTTGTAATTAAATGTTGTAATGTAATTTGTTATGTAAAATTGTAAATTTTACATTTACAAATGTAAATTTGTAATGTAATTAAATAGATAAAGTTTATTCAGCCAGACCTGTTTTGTCATGAGCCCGTGCCCTCAGCCACTCTGTAC
>NW_013955503.1:2964-6472 GCF_001266775.1 Austrofundulus limnaeus
AAACAAAGGCTGCTGATTTATCCCTAACACTTAGGTGCTGAGAGGGAGAGAATTCAATAATGCCCTTTTTAACAAACTTATTTTACACTAAAGATTGTTGAATTTAAAATGTTATCGCACTGGAAGAGATTAATAAATTCAAAGTCCAAGTTTAAGGACTAGTTCCACATACAAAATAACAACCAGATTTAACTCAGAACTATTATCAAATTTCCCTGCTGACCTCTTTTGTTTTACAACCAACATAATGTCATGGTATCACTATCATTTCTTTTATTTAAATTATGAGGAAGAATAATTAAAGACACCAGAAAGTTGCAGGTATACTGCTGAATTATTAATATTTCAGTTTTCAAACCCTGTCTGAAACCACTCAGTGTAATTAAATAGATAAAGTTTATTCAGCCAGACCTGTTTTGTCTTAAGTGTGTACCCTCAGGCACTCTCCAGCCACTCTGTACTCTCCATCTCTTTAGGGACATAACATTTTTATTTTATAACAATATTTCAAGGTGTTTTATAACAGCTTAGTCTGTGGACACAGATGTCCTTTAAGCAGTTTGTCATTCAAGGCCCTTTCAACAATCAACCTTCTTCCTAAAAACCACCTCCAATTTACAAACAATTCTATCTATTGCTGCAGGTGTGGGCGCTGCTAGGTCAAACAGTGACAAGTCTCCGTCATGCAATAAACCTTGGCACATCTTAACAAAAACATCTTTTTTCCGTCCTTAATTTTTTTGATTCAACATCTGCAAGATAAAACCTAAAAAAAGTCCGATGTAAGACCACCCCCTGAGACCCCTCTTAGAATTTATGCAAATCTTCTACAAATTTATCAGACATATTTATAATTTATACACGTAACCACCCCACACACATTCTCATAAACAAGCAAAGATAGAGAGAAGAAAAAATGTGTTTGACCCCTGGATTTATTCCCAATGCCGCGCATGAAGACCCCACCTTTAAATAAGGATTATTTAAAACCATGCGGAAATACCCACCAGGAAATCACAACTTACAATCCATGAATTTTTCCTTTTGACGAGCATAATATAACTGCCCATGCAGCCACCATGTAATTATAATGTTGCACCCCACCTGTTTTAGTGCAGCCTTTTACAGAAGACCCACTTAGGTTTTCAGAAAGAGCTCAAGATAAAACGGCCTAAAAGATCACATTTTTATAGGCTACACGCACCAAAAAACATATAAAAACACATACTGTATTTCACTACCTAAAGGGCCCAATTTATTGCATGGCTTTAAACCCCCACAGACTGATAAGTTTAAATGCTTTTAAACCGTCTTTTACCGTCCACATTAAACCACGTTTGTTATGGCTACCCGAATGACACGCTGCCTTTGCTGAGCTGACAAACAGGCTTAGCTCAGCAAAGCTAACACTTAGAGGGGCTGTTTCAACGCCCCACCACACAGCCCAGCATGCAGAAACACCAATCGTCGCACATTTCTGTTTGGTTAACAAGATGGAAAGCAAAAAAGATTTTGCCCACCTGTTTTCTGGCGCCCAGAATGTACGTCGATACAGAGGCCCGCACCACAAGGCCCAGCAGCTGAAGCACCACAACAGCTCCGCTCCCTACTCGACTTTCAGTCAGATGTCGGGGTCACCAAAACTGCAAGAAAAATATGTATTCAATAAAATGAAGTCGATATTAAACCCATCATTGTTAAATAAAATGATTTCTAGAAGGAATCAATCCATACAACACCAGAATTCTAGAACTGAGAGGTTTAATGTCACCAGAGCTGACAGGAAACCACAATGGCAAAAAACCAGGAATTTCATCAATTTATACATGGTTCTTCAATGCCTGCATTCGCCCCCTACTGACCTGCGGCTGAATCACAGGCATTCAGACAAAATGCCCATCTAATGTTCTCATAACGGTTAATTATGTGTTGTCATATAATTCGGACATGTAACTGAACCTATTTCAATCAAAACATAATAGATTAAACATTAGTACTAACCTCTAATAACTATAAATTTCGTCAAGGTCATGGCCAACCAAAAATCGAATCGAGTTCCGTGGTGACACGTAGACTGGATGCTCAAACTTCCATGAGCCGAGCTGAATCTTTATCAGAGCCACCGATGACACGGTCATACGTGTGTCTCCAAAGCCTTGGACCTCCACGGAGCATTCCATTTGGATGAGTTCTCTGTTAGCACGCTTAGCAGGGGCACAGTTTTTTTCAACAGTTTTGTTGATATTGCTGTTATGTCAGACCCCGAGTCTAGGAGGGCCACYATTGTGACCTCATTCTCTAGGGTTAAGGTCGCATGAAACTTATTAACGAACCCCTACCCAGTTAGGTCTCAAAGAAACTCCAGGTTTTCAGGTTTTGGTTTCACCCGGACTTTTCTGTTATGGTGGTCAGTCTCTATGTCCTCACGGTCCATCTGAACCACCAACACAGTGTTGTGCAGGTCTGAGCCCACCCCTTTTTTACCAAGGAGGAGACATGAGAGTCTGGTTCACAAATTGAGTCAGTCTGTACCAAGTCAATGCACCGTACGTCAGGTTTATCATCATCATTGTTTTTCTTTGCCATATTTTCTAGTAAACGACGAACTTTCTCCATCTCCTCTGAGGTCAGAGGGTCGGAGGTGTTCTCTTTTTTCTTGGGTCTTAGCTGATTCTTACCTTTTTCAGGCTTTTCCCATTTTGGTGAGAGAGGGGACGAGTCTCCACCTCGAGATCTCTCTCGAGGGGGAGGATTCGAGTCTCTGTGTCGAGACCTCTCCTGAGACCATCCACGGTTGTTAGGGAAACACGGGGTCCCCTACCCTGGTGATTATTAGGACGTTGGCCCCCTGTGGGGGTCTGTAGTCCCTTTCTTGGTATCCATCACCCCTTTTTTGTTTTTGATTCCAGTTACCACTTTTACTTTGTGTTTTATTAGGTTTAAAGTCTAGTTTCTTTTTTGCCTTTTTAGTAGGAGGGGACCCAGCATGAGCTCCCTCCAGCTCTAAAGGTGTAGACTTTGTAGCTTTCACTAAGACCTCAGTTTGTGGTTTAGTTTATTTTTTTTTCAAAAGCAGCGACAGCCCAAACTCTCAGCTGTTGCATGCTATTTAGGCGGTAGTCAGCAAGAATGCTAAGTTGTGCACTTGCGTCTTTGTGAAGATTTTTGATGAACAGGTATTTAAAACCAGGATCCTCCTCCCTGAACGGGTCATTTCAATTTCCAAAATAAGCATGCAAAAGCTTATCATAAATCATAAAACTCTGATGGATGTTTGTTTCTACCCTGTGTGATGTGTTCAGCTGATGGGTAGCCAGGTGGTCCTGTATTAGGGGAATATTCCCATTCCAAGACCTGACACAGAAGGTCATAGTTTCTTTTGACCATTTCTGTCTGGCATGCAATGAAAGTACTTACCTTCCTGCTTGAAATATCCGGTGCCCCGGCACAAACAGAGCAATGTTGTATATGCTGTTAAGTGCCAGGAGGACTGCGACCAGTTATACAT
>NW_013955504.1:0-765 GCF_001266775.1 Austrofundulus limnaeus
GTCACCATCCAGTCTGTGACCTCACCATCCTGTCTGTGACGTCACCATCCAGTCTGTGACCTCACCATCCTATCTGTGACCTCACCATTCAGTCTGTGACCTCACCATCCTATCTGTGACCTCACCATCCTATCTGTGACCTCACCATCCTATCTGTGACCTCACCATCCTGTCTGTGACGTCACCATCCAGTCTGTGACCTCACCATCCAGTCTGTGACCTCACCATCCTGTCTGTGACGTCACCATCCAGTCTGTGACGTCACCATCCAGTCTGTGACCTCACCATCCTGTCTGTGACGTCACCATCCAGTCTGTGACCTCACCATCCTGTCTGTGACCTCACCATCCTGTCTGTGACGTCACCATCCTGTCTGTGACGTCACCATCCAGTCTGTGACCTCACCATCCAGTCTGTGACCTCACCATCCTATCTGTGACCTCACCATCCAGTCTGTGACCTAAGGGTTTCCTGCTAACAGGAAAGCCGTCAGCTTCAGAGCACCTTGTATCAACCCTCTGATCCTCCTCAGCAGGTTTTAAATCAGTGAAACTAAATCAGTAATTGTTACACATCCATCCTAAATGTCAGACGACAAACAGCAAAAGAAAATAAACTAAAACAGCGTTACTATGGCNCTATCTGTGACCTCACCATCCTGTCTGTGACGTCACCATCCAGTCTGTGACCTCACCATCCTGTCTGTGACCTCACCATCCAGTCTGTGACCTCACCATCCTATCTGTGACCTCACCATCCTGTCTG
>NW_013955504.1:1605-2144 GCF_001266775.1 Austrofundulus limnaeus
TCACATGTTGAAACTGTCATACATGTCAAACAGCCCCCTCACATGTTGAAACTGTCATACATGTCAAACAGCCCCCTCACATGTTAAACAGTCATACATGTCAAACAGCCCCCTCACATGTTAAACAGTCATACATGTCAAACAGCCCCCTCACATGTTTAAACAGTCATACATGTCAAACAGCCCCCTCACATGTTAAACAGTCATTCATGTCAAACAGCCCCCTCACATGTTTAAACAGTCATACATGTCAAACAGCCCCCTCACATGTTGAAAAAGTCATACATGTCAAACAGCCCCCTCACATGTTTAAACTGTCATACATGTCAAACAGCCCCCTCACATGTTGAAACAGTCATTCATGTAAAACAGACCCCTCACATGTTGAAACAGTCATACATTTAAAACAGACCCCTCACATGTTGAAACTGTCATACATGTAAAACAGACCCCTCACATGTTGAAACTGTCATACATGTAAAACAGACCCCTCACATGTTGAAACTGTCATACATGTCATACAGACCCCTCACATGTTT
>NW_013955504.1:3016-4194 GCF_001266775.1 Austrofundulus limnaeus
AGGTATGACCTGTGTGGACGTACCTGGACAGGTACGACCTGTGTGGACGTACCTGGACAGGTATGACCTGTGTGGACGTACCTGAGCAGGTACCACCTGTGTGGACGTACCTGGACAGGTATGACCTGTGTGGATGTACCTGTTCAGGTATGACCTGTGTGGATTTACCTGTTCAGGTATGACCTGTGTGGATGTACCTGTTCAGGTATGAACTGTGTCGACATACCTGGACAGGTACTATGTGAGTGGAGATACCCGGACAGGAAAGACATGTGGACGTACCTGCTCAGGTAGGACCTGTGAGGACGCACCTGAACAGGTATGACATGTGTGGACATACCAGGACAGGAAAGACCTGTGTCAACGTACCTGGACAGGTACTATGTGAGTGGACATACCAGGACAGGTAAGACATGTGTAGACGTACCTGGACAGGTAAGACATGTGGACTTACCTGGACAGGTACTATGTGTCTAGACTTACCTGGACAGGTAAGACATGTGGACTTACCTGGACAGGTACTATGTGAGCGGAAATACCTGGACAGATATGACCTGTGCGGATGTACCTGCACAGCTATGACCTGTGTGGACGTGCCTGCACAGCTATGACCTGTGTGGACGTACCTGGACAGGTAAGACCTGTGTGTACGTACTTGGACAGGTACCATCTGTGTGGATGTACCAGGACACGTAAGACCTGTGTGGATGTACCTGGACAGGTAAGACCTGTGTGGACGTACTTGGACAGGTACCATCTGTGTGGATGTACCTGGACACATAAGACCTGTGTGGATGTACCTGGACATGTAAGACCTGTGTGGAAGTACCTGGACAGGTAAGACCTGTGTGGGCACACCTGCACAGGTAAGACCTTTGTGGATGTACCTGGACAGGTATGACCTGTGTGGATGTACCTGGACAGGTAAGACCTGTGTGGGCACACCTGCACAGGTAAGACCTGTGTGGATGTACCTGGACAGGTAAGACCTGTGTGGGCACACTTGCACAGGTAAGACCTTTGTGGAAGTACCTGGACAGGTATGACCCGTGTGGATGTACCTGGACAGGTATGACCTGTGTGGAAGTACCTGGACAGGTAAGACCTGTGTGGGCACATCTGCACAGGTAAGACCTTTGTGGAAGTACCTGGACAGGTATGACCTGTGTGGATGTACC
>NW_013955504.1:5194-6554 GCF_001266775.1 Austrofundulus limnaeus
GAGGAAAGGATAAATAGAAACAGGAGACCAGAAGTATCAGAGGAAAGGATAAATAAAAACAGGAAGCAGGAAGTATCAGAGGAAAGGATAAATAAAAACAGGAAGCAGGAAGTATCAGACGAAAGGATAAATAAAAACAGGAAGCAGGAATTATCAGAGAAAATGATATATAGGAACAGGAAGCAGGACACATCAGATGAAAGGATAAATAAAAACAGGAAACCGAAAGTATCAGAAGAAAGGATAAATAGAGACAGGAAACAGGAAGTAGCAGGGGGAAGTTAAATAGAAACAGGAAACAGGAATTATCAGAGGAAAAGGATAAATAAAAACAGAAACAAAAAGTATCAGAGGAAATATAAATAGAAACAGGAAACAGGAAGTATCAGAGGAAATATAAATAGAAACAGGAAACAGGAAGTATCAGACGAAAGGATAAATAGAAACTGGAAACAGGAAGTATCAGATGAAAGGATAAATAGAAACAGGAAACAGGAAATATCAGAAGAAAGTATAAATAAAAATAGGAAGCAGGAAGTATCAGAGGAAAGTATAAATAAAAGAGGAAACAGGAAGTATCAGAGGAATGTATAAATAAAAGAGGAAACAGGAAGTATCTGAGGAAATATAAATAGAAACAGGAAACAGGAAGTATCAGAGGAAATATAAATAAAAACAGGAAACAGGAAGTATCAGAGGAAATATAAATAGAAACAGGAAACAGGAAGTATCAGACGAAAGGATAAATAGAAACAGGAAACAGGAAGTATCAGAGGAAATATAAATAGAAACAGTAAACAGGAAGTATCAGAGGAAAGTATAAATAAAAGAGGAAACAGGAAGTATCAGAGGAAATATAAATAGAAACAGGAAACAGGAAGTATCAGAGGAAAGGATAAATAGAAACAGGAAACAGGAAGTATCAGAGGAAATATAAATAGAAACAGTAAACAGGAAGTATCAGAGGAAAGTATGAATAAAAGAGGAAACAGGAAGTATCAGAGGAAAGTATAAATAAAACAGTAAACAGGAAGTATCAGATGAAAGGATAAATAAAAACAGGAAACCAGAAGTATCAGAGGAAAGGATAAATAAAAACAGGAAACAGGAAGTATCAGAAGAAAGGATAAATAGAAACAGGAAACAGGAAGTATCAGATGAAAGGATAAATAAAAACAGGAGACCAGAAGTATCAGAGGAAAGGATAAATAGAAACAGGACACAGGAAGTATCAGAAGAAAGGATAAATAGAAACAGGAAGTATCAGAAGAAAGGATAAATAGAAACAGGAAACAGGAAGTATCAGATGAAAGGATAAATAAAAACAGGAGAACAGAAGTATCAGAGGAAAGGATAAATA
>NW_013955504.1:7554-8988 GCF_001266775.1 Austrofundulus limnaeus
GATAAATAGAAACAGGAAACAGGAAGTATCAGATGAAAGGATAAATAAAAACAGGAGACCAGAAGTATCAGAGGAAAGGATAAATAGAAACAGGAAACAGGAAGTATCAGAGGAAAGTATAAATAAAACAGGAAACAGGAAGTGTCAGAGGAAAGGATGAATAAAAATAGGAAGCAGGAAGTATCAGAGCAAAGTATAAATAAAAGAGGAAACAGGAAGTATCAGAGGAAAGTATAAATAAAACAGGAAACAGGAAGTGTCAGAGGAAAGGATAAATAAAAATAGGAAACAGGAAGTATCAGAGGAAAGTATACTAAATAAAAGAGGAAACAGGAAGTATCAGAGGAAATATAAATAGAAACAGGAAGTATCAGAGGAAAGTATAAATAAAACAGGAAACAGGAAGTATCAGAGGAAAGTATAAATAAAACAGGAAACTGGAAGTATCAGAGGAAAGTATAAATAAAACAGGAAGCAGGAAGTATCAGAGGAAAGGATAAATAAAACAGGAAACAGGAAGTATCAGGGGAGGTTCTCTCAGACCTTTTCTCCATCTCCAGCTTGATGTCGATGCCTTGCTTCTCCAGCAGCTCCTTCTGGGCGTAGTTCCAGTCCTCTGGCTCCTCCTGCTGCTCGGCCGTGGCGCTGCGCTCCCTCTCCAGCCGGGCCTGCTCCGGGTGGTTGAAGCGGAACACGTGGTTCTTCCCCATCACGATGCGGTTGCCTGGCAACAGGGATGGACAGACTGAGCTGAAGGCACAAGTTCAAACAGGGTGAAGTCACAGTTGCTGGTTTGAATCCCCTCTGAGGGTCGCACCTTGTTTCAGGACGACAGCGTCAGTGATCTGCTTCCCGTTGACGTAGGTTTCAGCTCCGACCAGAGGCTCCAGGGTCACCACCACTGCAGAGAGGGGTTGATGAGCTCTACAGTCTGACAGGAAGCTGAAGAATCCTCTGCTTCAGTCAGCAGGGTTTACAGATAACATATCTGAGAGTTACATGAAAACATCTGCACTGATAGAAAGTCATGCTCTGCAGAGCTTCCTGCTGCAGCAGCTGCATGAAACTAAGAC
Source organism: Austrofundulus limnaeus (assembly GCF_001266775.1). NCBI lineage: Eukaryota > Metazoa > Chordata > Actinopteri > Cyprinodontiformes > Rivulidae > Austrofundulus > Austrofundulus limnaeus. Next base: position 8,628 of record NW_013955504.1, read on the forward strand.
AGGAGAGACAGAAGGATGGTACCTGACAGGTGTCCTGGCAGCTTTTACACAAAGACAAGAAGAAAGAGTCACTGACTGAACACAAACCAAACCATGAGACCCAGCTGGGTTCTGAGTCTGCACGGCTCTCAAAGACCTGTTTCATCTTTTAGGAACAAAACATTTCATCTTTGTCAGCCACTCATAAACAAAAACATTTAATTTGTGATAACGAAAAGCTTTGCCACTTGTTTCTCCACATCAGACCCAAACGTTTTATTTAAAACTGTGACAAACCATTCAGTTTGACCAGAAGGAACCAGTTCATCTGACCTGGACCAGGACCAGGACCAGGACCAGGACCAGGACCAGGACCAGGACC
>NW_013955505.1:0-903 GCF_001266775.1 Austrofundulus limnaeus
GGCATTTACACCCTGGGTTTTCTATTCGGGCACTGACGAAGGATATGTGCATATGTGTATCTATGTGTGCATGTATGTGTGTATGTATGTATATAGGCACGTATGTGTCTTTTATACTGTTAACGACTTCAAACAGGTGCCATTAATACAATACAGGTAATGAGTGGGGGAAAGAGGAGCCTCTTAAAAAAGAAGTTACAGGTCTGTGACAGCCAGAAATCTTGCTTGTTTGTAGGTGACCAAATACTTATTTTCCACCATTATTTGCAAAAAAATTCTTTAAAAGTCAGACAAAATGATTTTCTCAATTTTTTTTCACATTTASTCTCTCATAGTTGAGGTCTACCTATGATGTCAATTACAGGCCTCTCTCATCTTTTTAAGTGGGATAACTTGCAAAATTGGTGACTGACTAAATACTTATTTTCCCCACTGTAGATGGCTCCATGATATTTTTATTGCGTTGTTGTATTGTTTATTTTTGTATTGTACAGCACTTTGTGAAGTTATTTCTAAGAAAAGTGTTTTATAAAAAATTTTTACTTACTTACTTATCACACTAAATTTTAACTTGCTGTCTATAAAACCAGCTGAGGTGTTAGCTTAAGTTTATTAGCTGTGATGGCCATCTTAAGGTTAACTTCAATAGTTGATGAATTGTAGAGGTGCACCTAGCAATTGATCCCTGAAAGTTTCATTAAAATTTGTTAAATAGTTCATAAAACATTTTGCTAACAGACAGACAGAGGAAACTCCAAATATTTAACTGCTAAACTATAAACAAAGATTTTCTTAGCGCAAAAAATATGTTTCAGGGGTCAATCTCAGCTACTAATTTAACAAGTGTTTGGTCAATATCTGTAAAATGAACAAATTTAAAGTCATTTCTGTGTTTTTTAGAAT
>NW_013955505.1:1903-6447 GCF_001266775.1 Austrofundulus limnaeus
GAGGTGCACCTAGCAATTGATCCCTGAAAGTTTCATTAAAATTTGTTAAATAGTTCATAAAACATTTTGCTAACAGACAGACAGAGGAAACTCCAAATATTTAACTGCTAAACTATAAAAAAAGATTTTGCACCATCTGTTAGTATAAAAAATATGTGTCAGGGGTCAATCTCAGCTACTAATTTAACAAGTGTTTGGTCAATATCTGTAAAATGAACAAATTTAAAGTCATTTCTGTGTTTTTTAGAATCAGTTGACTATGGCAATTATCTTTAATCAGGTTGACTCCAAAATGTAATCACTTATAGATATAGATCTGAGTATTATTTTCTACATGTTTTATAAAAAAAATTCCTTGTGGTTTATGAGATATTTTGATAACAGACACAAACAGACAACAGCCAGTCTTCTACTGCTCATGATTCAAGTATTTTAAAGATCTGGTTTTTGCTAAGCTTCTGTCTGACTCTCTTTTGTGTGCTATCAGGGAGTGAGAGACATAAGCAAATGTTTCCATTGTGACCACAATGAACCACTAGCAGCAGCTTTATTTCTTTTGATCTCTGTCATCTTTACGTTTCCCCTACAGTTCATACTGACATTTTCTATTAGATTATTACAAAGGTATTGTGGAACGTGGGGCAAAATTTGGCACCCTTCAGATTTTTCTTTTCTGAATTTTCCTTTAGTTCTCTTGTTTCAGTTTGACATGTTTAGATGTGTAAATTGCTTCTGTTTCATCTGCATTAATGCACTGAACAATTCTGTTTTCAGTCTGAGGAATGAAACACACAGAAACAATTGTTTGTTTTGTTTTACTCTAACAATATCCTGCATGGTAGCCCTTTAGATAAAAAGTCAGACCGAGCAGACAAATAGCAAACAGCTTTGTTTTTTCAGGGAAGAGCAACTTTAATTACACAGCAGATGTTTACATTATTAATGTAGCTGTTGTTTTTTCTGAAGCAATGGTTACTGTTTATTAGCATGTTTGCATGAAACCTAAATGAAATTCTTTTTAATCAAACTGTAAACACATAAAATGATTTCAGCACTGATGTGGACACAAGCACATCTCATTTCTCTCCATCAGATTAAAAAGAGATGTGATCTTCAGAGAAATTTCACCGCTCATCATCTTCCTCTTTCCTGTCATTGTGACCATCATCGCAGTCATTAGTCATTACAGTCGCTGACATCAGGATCGTTACAAAAGACAACAGTTTCTACAGTTAAGCTGCAGATAGTGAGAGAAAGATTATCAGGATTTGATGGGAAATCACAAATTATTTCATCCATCTCTGTTAAACTGTGTTAAAAATTAAAGAACTGACATTCTTTCCACCTTTCATCCCATCATATCATGTTGAGAAATGATGGAGTCGTAGCCATTTACCATTATGTGCAATAAAGCAAAATGCCAGGCTCAGAGTATGTGTTGTGAATGACTCTCAGGCCCTAGCACAACAGAATTTTAGCTCTATACCTGCAAAACTGAGTTAGACCCACTTTCGTGTTGGCAAATGTTAATTGGCTGTGGTCAGAGCACAAAAGTACACCAAAAAGGGATAAACTCAACAATAAACACAATAATTAACCAAATACACAAATTCATGATGTATCCTTTGATTACTTTCTAAGAGTAATCCATCCAGTGGTTTATGAAGATGTTTTGCTAACAAACAAATAAGATTTACTCTAACAGTTAATACTCACATTTTACAGCGGTGGAGTATGTGATGTATTATGCAAAATTTACATTTTTAAACTTTTTATTATGTTATCGTTATATAATGTCAATCCCCCATCAAAAACATACCAAGAGTGTTGCTTTGACTCATTCATGCATGTTTTAGAAATCCTTGAATCTCCTGTAGCCATTGGAGCTGCCTAAACACTTGCTGGTACAAAGCTCCGCCTATTTGTACAAAGCTCCTCCCTAACGTTCAGACTTCAGCCAAGCTCACGCCCCACAGAGCTCCCCTCCCCCAAAGTACTGTTTGAAAACGTGCTGAAGTGGGAGTGTCAAAAATGGTAGGAGGTTAATGAGCTAATTTCAAGGCATTTAGATGATGCAAAACTGAATTTCTTTTGATTTATATAGCATTTTCATAACAACTAAAGACATCATATTGTATGCGGTAAATAACTGAACTACAGTATGTGCCTGGAAAATATATAATACCCCATTTTAAGCAATGATAGTACTTGGAGGTTTTTTTTTTACTTACTCTCAGCTGCAAACACCAAATTATTTTGTAAAGTTATTTGTAAAACTGGATGAATTAAAGCCCCTTTGGTGTTTTCTAATGTCAGCTGCGGTGGTGGTCATCTTAAATCAGATTGGCCTTTAAAGTTAATAAGTTGCAGACAAACATCCAATGAAGGGTTTGTGAGATATTTTGCTAACATAACAGACACACACAGAGACACTAGCAAAACTCATCATCCACCTTCACTTTTAATTACAATGTCAAAACTCCACATTTGTTTTTCCAATGAAAATGCATCTTTCACTAAAGTCTGGGCTCGAAGTGAAATCACATCATAAAATCTATGAAACAGAAACTCTGAAGTCAACAGAAGTTCCTCACCGACAAAAACTTTTTTAAACCCATTAGTGCTCAGGCTGCGTGAGAGGCAAAATGAAGACAAGTCAACAGGGAAATAAAGTCTTTTTTTTCTGCGTTCAGCTGTGGAATATTTTAACATGCATCCAGGACACAGAAGACAGGTCGCTCCACAGCCTCAGAGTGGGACAGCAGCAGGTAAATGGATTTACATGACGACATGCCCACCAAACAAAAAAAGGAAAGAAAGAAAAACTAATTCAAATGAACATTTCACAACAGCAAAAATAAAAGCCCCTCTTCGTGGAAAATGATTTAATTCATTAAAAAAGAAAAGTTTGACATGGGGACCTAATTTTCTCTAATATGCAAATAACACAACTGATGCAGGAACAAAAAACATTTGGTACATATGTTCCTCTTTTCTTTCCCTGTCCCTCCTAACCTCAAACCAAATGATGCAGATGGTTGCTTCCAAAGCCTTTTTATTAAAAGGAAGTTGTTTCAGTCTCCTGCTGTTTCCAAGAATTTGCTCAGTGGGAATCTCTTAGACTTTTATTCTTATAATAAAACATCTTAACCTTAATATGCAAAATGAGCCTTGGGTTATTCTGCTGTCTTCTGTAGGTGTGATTTAACTTCATATACATAGAAATGATTGACTTGAGAGAATAGATTTATCAGTAAATTTATGCACATTATATCAAAACAATTTCAAACGATTTTTACACATAATATGGCTACTAGGAATGTTTTAAAATATTAATATGTTGTGTACAGTACAGATCTCAGAATAAACATGGGATTTAATTTCTTGATGTTGCCCTACACCTTTTAAAACACATTTGTTGCTAATTTAATTTTATATATTAATCATATTTAGCATTTTCTCACAGTAATAAGGAACTGGTGGTGAATTGATTGCAGTTTGGAGAGTTATAAAGCTGCTTGGTGAGTTCTGCTGGGTCAAATACAGAGTACAAATTTCCCTCCCAGGATAAATAAAGTTTGATTTAATCGAACTTAGTTGGACATTATTTCAAACGCCTGCTGTTAAAAAGCCTTTGGAGAGCCGGCGTGTTGGATACATTTTAAAATGACATTAAACAGAAGTCATGCAAGATAATCTACTTTTGTTTTATAAGACTCTGAAAAGATTAACATTCTTAAAATCAGAGTATGCGGGACCTGAGATAATACTGTCAGCAGCTAAAACACTAACAACTCTTTAATTTTTATATCAATTGTAAACTTTAAATTTATGTTTCAATGTTATAAAACAAACAAATTTAAAAGTTGAAAGCAAAATGTACTTGGGCAATTTAGTTGAAAAGCTCTATATTAATGTCTCAAAATAAACTGCTTTAAAGCCAGCTTTGACCATAAATTATATCTCCCATAATGCTTGCTGTTTGTGCATGGGAATTCCCTGTTGGAAAGTGGGGGGTTAGAATTCAATATGGCAGCTACTTACTACAACTCAACTGTTTTATTTTTACTTTAATAGTATTTAAAACTAAAAATAAAACAGTTGAGTTGTAGTAAGTAGCTGCCATATTGAATTCTAAACTCCCCCACTTTCCAACAGGGAATTCCCATGCACCTTCAGCCCTTCACACTGCCCAAGGTCCTAAAACATTCCAGTACTTTCAGTACCTTGGACAGTTCCTTCAGTCCTTCACACTGCCCATCACTCTGTCCGACATCCTGAAACATTCCAGCAGGTTCAGGACCCTGGACAGTTCCTTCAGCCCTTCACACTGCCCGAGGTCCTAAAACATTCAGTACTTTCAGTACCTTGGACAGTTCCTTCATCCCTTCACACTGTCCAAGGTCCTGAAACATTCTAGTTCTTTCAGGACCTTGGACAGTTCCTTCAGCCCTTGACACTGTCCAAGGTCCTGAAAGTGCTGGAATGTTTCAGGACCTTAGACAGTGTGAAGGACTGAAGGAACTGTCCAAGGTCCTGAAAGT
>NW_013955506.1:0-2021 GCF_001266775.1 Austrofundulus limnaeus
TTTAACATCTTTAAAGTAAACACATACTGCTTTTAAATCCTTCAATTGAGCTCTATATAAAGTGGAACTGCAATGCTTTTGTCTGAATTCCTCCTGATTGTAACTCCACAAGCCCCACCCCTTTTTTGAGGTGTGTCTCAAATCAACTCATTTTGAGGCTGTCTCTTTAAATCCAAATGAAGTGCTTCACACCCCGCCCCACTCCAGCTTCTAGACCGGTTCATTCTAGTTTGACAGAGGAGTGTATAACTGTATACGTAGCTGTGCAGAAACTTTATTTAGAAATGAATTAAAAGATGTCAGCAAGAGAAGACTTGTCCATCCAGCCTTACATGTCTGAGCCTGAGTCTGAGAAAAATGAAGACCACCTAACTGTAGTTGGTAAGTCCATGTTTTGTCACAAATAATTTGATATAACAGCTCAGCAAACATAATAGAAAAAAGTGAAAACTGAATGGGTTGTAAAATATGACCCAAACAGAAAATAAAGATAACTTTGCAGTACCAGGAGAGACAAAATTCAACTTTTCTGCAGACTCCAACCCAACAAAATGTATTTAACAGCTAAAAAAAGTGGATTTAACTTATGTCCCCTTGTGAATATTCAGCCCTCTGAACTTGTTTAAAATTGGTTTTACACCAACAGAATTATTTATTTTATTTACCCTTTATTTAAGCAGGTAGATCTCAGTGAGATTAAAAATCTCTTTTTCAAGAGAGGCCAAAAACGGCAGCAGCACACAGACATTACAAAATTCAAAATGACAGATATTAAACCACAACCAAATACTTCATGATAAATAAAAGAAACACAAACACTCATAAAATGTAAGATAGGACTGAAATAGAGCACAAAAGCAGTTAAAACATTTACAAACAAATGTCTTAAGTACTGATTAAGAGTGGCCCTAAAAACATTAAAAGAGACCAACTCACTCAACTTCAAGTCTTTCTGCAGTAGATTCCAGGCTGAGGGAGCAGCAAAGTGGAAGGAGCTTTTGCCATAATCAGTGTGAACCTTAGATACTGTTAATAAAATGATCTCATCCGAGTGCAGAAAATGACTTCCTGTATTTTTCTTATTGGTGTAGGACAGGAGGTAAGGGGGAAGTAAACCCAAGACTGCTTTGTAAACAAGAATATGCCAATGAACAAATCTGCGGGTGGATAAGGCAGTCCATCCAACACTGGTATACAGATGACAGTGGTGGGCAAGGCTCCATGACACACAGAGTCCAACAAATGCAACAAGTGAGAAGATGCATGTATATAAATCACATCTCCATAATCTAAGATTGGTAAAAATGTGGCAGCAACAAGACGTTTTCTAAACTCAAAAGATAAACAAGCTCTAATTCCAAAATAAAACCCCAACTTTATCTTCCGCTTTTTTTTTTTTTACCAGATGTTGAATGTAGGGAACAAAAGTCAGAGATTCATCAATAATAAAACCTAAGTATTTATACTGAGATTCCAATTCAATCTGAGAGCCTTCCACTTTTATGATTTTATGTTTTAAATACATACATTTTAATTGAAATTAGTTCAGTTCATCATACTCTTGGCTTCCATAAATGGTAAATGTCTTCATTGTGCTCATGCACATCTAAACTCAGGATGAAGATACTCAGAGTGAGGTTTTGAGTTCCATAATGTTTATTTTTAATGTGTTCAATTTCCCTCTCTGGGAGTTAGTCCATAGAATCACTTTCTTTCTCGATAAAAAGTACAGATCTACCAACGAGGTCATAGGACAGGAGTCACATTCCTTTATTTGTTCACACTCTTTAACATTCAGACCTAAAATACCATAAAAAACAAATATGTCAAAATGAACGTGGGCGTTCCAGTGGATGTTAACAGGTTCACTGTTTAAAGTTGAGTAGGTCCTCTGGATAAGTTCTACTTTGTTGAAAAAAATGTTTTATCTTCAACAGTTTTCAGTCTTTAAGACGTTCCAGGAAACTTATCAGCAGAACTTGCACGTGGTGTAAAAACAAGTTAACAATGACAATCAGAAC
>NW_013955506.1:3021-6434 GCF_001266775.1 Austrofundulus limnaeus
ACTACACCACCAGGAGGCTGGGACTAACCTAACAAAGACTACTGTCAGTAACACACTACACCACCAGGAGGCTGGGACTAATGTAACAAAGGCTACCATCAGTAACGCACTACGCCACCAAGGACTCAGATCCTGCAGTGCCAGATGTGTCCCCCTGCTTAAGCCAGTCCATATCCAGGCCTGTCTGAAGTTTGTTAGAGAGCATTTGGATGTTCCAGAAGAGGATTGGGAGAAAGTCATATAGTCAGATGAAACCAAAGTAGAACTGTTTGTAGAAACAACTCATCATGTTTGGAGGAGAGTGAATGCTGAGTTGCATCTAAAAAACACCATACTTGCTACGAAGCACGGGGGTGGCAGCATCATGCTTTGGCACTGTTTCTCTGCGAAGGGACCAGGACAACTGATCCGTGTACATGAAAGAATAAATGGGGCCATGTATCGTGTGATTTTAGAGTGCAAATCTTCCATCAGCAAGAGCATTGAAGATGAAACGTGGCTGGGTCTTTCACCATGACAACTATCCCAAGCACACCAGGGCAACAAAGGAGTGGCTTTGTAAGAAACATTTCAAGGTCCTGGAGTGGCCTAGCCAGTCTCCAGGTCTCAACCCCATAGAAAACCTTTGGAGGGAGTTGAAAGTCTGTGTCGCGCAGCAACAGCCCCAAAACATCATGCTCTAGAGATCAGCATGGAGGAATCCAGTTTTCACCTCCTGTATCATGACTGAGTACTCTGTGAAATGCTGGTTGTTTGGGGTGAAGTAGTCAATGGTAGATCTTCAGGGGGTTGTCACCAGTAACTGATACAAAGCCAGCAAACCTGCAACGAGTTGCTTTAATCCACTACTCCCCACCACTTGGACAAGTAACCAGACACGATGCAGTTTGAGTAGAACTTTGTTGTTTGTGGAATTAAAAACTGCTCCTTCAGGTAAAGGTGCTTTATTTGTCATCAGTGCATGTTCACATGCAAGGATGAAATTTGTTTTCCGCATTTGACCCATCACACATGAGAAACACTAAAGTGAAGCAGCAGGCAGCTACAATATGTGAGTGCTGGGGAACACTTAGTGATTGGGTCTCTTGCTCAAGGACACCACCACATGTGAGCATGGCGGGGAGTTGAACCTCTGACTTTCTGGTCCAAAGTCAGCTCTACCACTAAACCACAGCTGCCCTCAACTTGGGTCCAATTCAGTTATAGATACAGAAGGGGTTTAGGGATTTCAGGTGTATCTACCTTCAAAGAACTTGTCTTTTTCATTCATAGAGAGGAAACTTTATTTGATTTTCCAGAGAGTTGGGAACATCAAATCCAGTTTTCACCTCCTGTATCATGACCGCACTAGTCCAGTTACCCACATTGGAGCCATGGATGTTTGTACTTATTTTGTTCAGATTGTCCCACTCAAGATGAAACACATTGTTGCCCTCACCAGTAATAATTTGTGGACTGAGAGAATAGAAAATCCCATCTCTCCTGGATTTCTTTTTTGCTGGATCAAATTGTTTATACTCACCATTATTTTCTTTCTTGTGTTTCTTTGGCATTATTAGCAATAATCAGCCTATATTTATAGAAACTTTTAACATCAATTATTTTTCAACATTTCAAACTGACGAAAATTAAATAACTGTCTAAACCTTTATGCCAATGCCTACAACAAATTGCCAGAATAATTTAAAGGGTGTAGTTTAGAATTTGATAGTTTGTGCTTAGAACCAGTGCTAATGCTAGCTTGTAAATTTGCTAATGTGTGTCGACATCCAAGATGGCTGACAAAATCAAATCCTGGCAAATTGTTTTTAAGTAAAAAATATGTATAGCCTATAAACCATTTTGTAGTTAGAAATTATCGCAATTGCCATACATGAAGCGGGCCGACTTGACACGTCATCGAGATAAGCTGAGATTGCCATGGAAATGCCACTGTAAATGCACGACTATTGATTTTACAAAATTTTTCCATTTATTTGGCTGACAATGCTTCATAAATCCTCCAGTCATGTCACTACCCATCTCCATTAATACCTCATGCCAAAATGGAACCAAAACTGGGGTCATTTGCCTCTGCACAATGTCTAGTTAAGTCAATATGTTGATATAACATTCTCTTTTTTGCGTTTGTGGAAATCCAGGTCTGCAACCAAAATGGCACAATAAACATACATGTGACAAAATTTCAAGTGGATATCATCAACTTGTGTTTACTATGCATGTTGAAGATTATAAATATACAAAGCTTTGAAAAAAATATCAATAGGGTGTACAGGGGAGAAATTTCTGCGATTCAGTTTAGGCAAATTTTAGCATTTTTTTAGTGTTTACTCCAGCTATTATGCATCAAACATGATCTAATCATAGGAATCTTTTTTTCACCAAATTACCCGTGAAAAGACAAAAATAAAATGGGGTGAATGGTGTCTGTCGGATGTATAGTTTAGGAACTATGTTGCTTTAAAGTTTTCATTATTCACAATGGAAAATCCAGGTCGGCCATTAAAGATGGTCAATAGAAACATATGTGGGACAATAATTTGCTGTGGGGCCAACACAATCCATTTACTAGACACCTTAAGGAGTACAAAAAGTTAGGTTAAAAAATATCTTTCAGGTGCATGGGACCCCCCCTTCCTACTAGACTATTTCTAGTTTATACCTTAAAGCCAGCAGAAGACACTCGACTGAAAATGTGAACAGTAAATTTAGAATCAATTATCTTATGTACAGAAGAAGTTGGTTAAAACTGCGCCTGCAGGAAATCTGAGGGTTATGGCAGCATAACTTCAGATATGATTGGTTTTCTATCTTTCCCTGCATTCATATACTGCTAGAAATCCAACTACCAGTAATTTGGATCCTCTAACATTAGAGTAGCTGTGTTTCCATTAAGGTTTTTTATGTGCTTTTGGAAGTATTGCATTAGAAAAGGTTTATTCGATACAAACCAGTAGATGGAAACACACCAAATTCACATTTCATTTACATATATGCTACAGTTTGTGGAGATTTTAGCTGCCTTTTGGACCAATCACCATATTTTATCTTAAGCTAAGCTAACAACATTCTCCTGAAAGACATAATAACCACAAGTTTTCCTGTTTTATACAGAATTACAGCTGGTGGTTGAACTTTAATGAGCAGCTAACAGCCGTAGCACATCCTGCACATTTGAATGAGACTTTTAGTTTCAGGCTGTACTTCTTTTTGATTTTAGCTTTGTACTGATGTGTTGAAGTTGTGTGTAGTTCAGCATTTGAAGAGATTATGCAGCTTGCTGCTATATATTTATTGGTGTAAGAAAATTGAGAGCTCATTAAAACTTCATCTGGTAAAAACGTTTACATGATCTGAGCGTTTCTACAGCTTCCACTTCATCTCATCTCATTTGTCAGTGCTGCAGTTTACTG